>NW_027225392.1:0-166122 GCF_041296235.1 Equus asinus | reverse complement strand
CCTCTTGCCGGACACTCCGGAATCACCTGCCAGACATGATGCAACCAATGTCAGACGTGCCAGAACCACGTGCCAGAGACAACCGGATGCAACTGCCGAGCATGCCGGAACCTCCTGCTCAACTCGCTGTAAACCACCTGCGGGGACGCCAAAATCACCTGTCAGCTAGGCCAGAACCACGTGGCGGACTCTATGGAATCACCCGCCGGGCATGCCGGAACCAGCTCTCAGACGTGCCAGAAGCACGTGCCGGACACGCCGGAACCACCTACTAGAGAGACCGGAACCACCTGCCAGACCCGCCTGAACCACCTGCTGAGTACGCTGGAACAACCTGCTCTACTCGCTGGAGCACCTGCTGGACACGCCAAAATCACCTGATGGCTACGCCAGCACCACTCGGCAGACAAGCCAGAATCACCTGCAGGGTATGCCGGAACCACCTCTCAGACGTGCCAGAACCCCTTGTCGGACACTCCGGAATCACCTGTCAGGCATGCCGGAACCACCTCTCGAACGTGCCAGAATGACGTGCCAGAGACACCGGATGCACCTGCCGAGCACGCCGGAACCTCCTCTTCGACTCCGCCGGAACCACCAGCCAGAGACGCCAAAATCCCCTGCCAGGTAGGCCAGAATCACATGGCGGACGCTCCGGAATCTCCCGCCGGGAAGGTAGGAACCACCTCTCAAACATACTGGAAGCACGTGCCGGACATGCCGGCACCACGTACTGGACAGACCAGAAACACCTGCCGGACCTGCCTGAACCACCTGCTGAGCACACCCGAACAACTTGCTCGACTCGCTGGAGCCACCTGCTGGACACCCCAAAATCACCAGCCAGCTATGCCAGAACCACTTGCCGTACACTCCGGAATCACCTGCTGGTTACACCAGAGCCACTTGGTGACAATCCAGAATCACCTGCCGGACATGCCAGAACCACCTGTCACACATGCCGGAACCACAGTGCCTGACACGCCGGAACCACCTCGCGGACAGACCGGAACCACCTACCAGACATGCCTGAACCACCTGCCGAGCATGCCGGAACCACCTGCCGGACACGCCAAAATCACCTGCGGGCTAGGGCCAGAACCACTTGTAGGACTCTCCTGGAGCACCTGCCGGGCATTGCGGGAACCACCTCTCAGACGTGCCAGAACCACGCGCGGCACATGACGGAACCCATTACCGGACAGACCGGAACCACCTGCCGGACACGCCAGAATCACCTGCCAAGAACACCGGAACCACCTGAACAGCTCGCCAGAAACACCTGCCGGACATGCAAAATCACCTGCCGGCTACACCAGAACCTCTTGCCGGACACTCCGGAATCACCTGCCAGACATGATGCAACCAAATGTCAGACGTGCCAGAACCACGTGCCAGAGACACCGGATGCAACTGCCGAGCATGCCGGAACCTCCTGCTCAACTCGCTGTAACCACCTGCCGGGGACGCCAAAATCACCTGTCAGCTAGGCCAGAACCACGTGGCGGACTCTATGGAATCACCCGCCGGGCATGCCGGAACCAGCTCTCAGACGTGCCAGAAGCACGTGCCGGACACGCCGGAACCACCTACTAGAGAGACCGGAACCACCTGCCAGACCCGCCTGAACCACCTGCTGAGTACGCTGGAACAACCTGCTCTACTCGCTGGAGCCACCTGCTGGACACGCCAAAATCACCTGATGGCTACGCCAGCACCACTCGGCAGACAAGCCAGAATCACCTGCAGGGTATGCCGGAACCACCTCTCAGACGTGCCAGAACCCCTTGTCGGACACTCCGGAATCACCTGTCAGGCATGCCGGAACCACCTCTCGAACGTGCCAGAATGACGTGCCAGAGACACCGGATGCACCTGCCGAGCACGCCGGAACCTCCTCTTCGACTCGCCGGAACCACCAGCCAGAGACGCCAAAATCCCCTGCCAGGTAGGCCAGAATCACATGGCGGACGCTCCGGAATCTCCCGCCGGGAAGGTAGGAACCACCTCTCAAACATACTGGAAGCACGTGCCGGACATGCCGGCACCACGTACTGGACAGACCAGAAACACCTGCGGACCTGCCTGAACCACCTGCTGAGCACACCGGAACAACTTGCTCGACTCGCTGGAGCCACCTGCTGGACACCCCAAAATCACCAGCCAGCTATGCCAGAACCACTTGCCGTACACTCCGGAATCACCTGCTGGTTACACCAGAGCCACTTGGTGGACAATCCAGAATCACCTGCCGGACATGCCAGAACCACCTGTCACACATGCCGGAACCACGTGCCTGACACGCCGGAACCACCTCGCGGACAGACCGGAACCACCTACCAGACATGCCTGAACCACCTGCCGAGCATGCCGGAACCACCTGCCGGACACGCCAAAATCACCTGCGGGCTAGGCCAGAACCACTTGTAGGACTCTCCTGGAGCACCTGCCGGGCATGCGGGAACCACCTCTCAGACGTGCCAGAACCACGCGCGGCACATGACGGAACCCATTACCGGACAGACCGGAACCACCTGCCGGACACGCCAGAATCACCTGCCAAGAACACCGGAACCACCTGAACAGCTCGCCAGAAACACCTGCCGGACATGCCAAAATCACCTGCCGGCTACACCAGAACCTCTTGCCGGACACTCCGGAATCACCTGCCAGACATGATGCAACCAAATGTCAGACGTGCCAGAACCACGTGCCAGAGACACCGGATGCAACTGCCGAGCATGCCGGAACCTCCTGCTCAACTCGCTGTAACCACCTGCCGGGGACGCCAAAATCACCTGTCAGCTAGGCCAGAACCACGTGGCGGACTCTATGGAATCACCCGCCGGGCATGCCGGAACCAGCTCTCAGACGTGCCAGAAGCACGTGCCGGACACGCCGGAACCACCTACTAGAGAGACCGGAACCACCTGCCAGACCCGCCTGAACCACCTGCTGAGTACGCTGGAACAACCTGCTCTACTCGCTGGAGCCACCTGCTGGACACGCCAAAATCACCTGATGGCTACGCCAGCACCACTCGGCAGACAAGCCAGAATCACCTGCAGGGTATGCCGGAACCACCTCTCAGACGTGCCAGAACCCCTTGTCGGACACTCCGGAATCACCTGTCAGGCATGCCGGAACCACCTCTCGAACGTGCCAGAATGACGTGCCAGAGACACCGGATGCACCTGCCGAGCACGCCGGAACCTCCTCTTCGACTCGCCGGAACCACCAGCCAGAGACGCCAAAATCCCCTGCCAGGTAGGCCAGAATCACATGGCGGACGCTCCGGAATCTCCCGCCGGGAAGGTAGGAACCACCTCTCAAACATACTGGAAGCACGTGCCGGACATGCCGGCACCACGTACTGGACAGACCAGAAACACCTGCCGGACCTGCCTGAACCACCTGCTGAGCACACCGGAACAACTTGCTCGACTCGCTGGAGCCACCTGCTGGACACCCCAAAATCACCAGCCAGCTATGCCAGAACCACTTGCCGTACACTCCGGAATCACCTGCTGGTTACACCAGAGCCACTTGGTGGACAATCCAGAATCACCTGCCGGACATGCCAGAACCACCTGTCACACATGCCGGAACCACGTGCCTGACACGCCGGAACCACCTCGCGGACAGACCGGAACCACCTACCAGACATGCCTGAACCACCTGCCGAGCATGCCGGAACCACCTGCCGGACACGCCAAAATCACCTGCGGGCTAGGCCAGAACCACTTGTAGGACTCTCCTGGAGCACCTGCCGGGCATGCGGGAACCACCTCTCAGACGTGCCAGAACCACGCGCGGCACATGACGGAACCCATTACCGGACAGACCGGAACCACCTGCCGGACACGCCAGAATCACCTGCCAAGAACACCGGAACCACCTGAACAGCTCGCCAGAAACACCTGCCGGACATGCCAAAATCACCTGCCGGCTACACCAGAACCTCTTGCCGGACACTCCGGAATCACCTGCCAGACATGATGCAACCAAATGTCAGACGTGCCAGAACCACGTGCCAGAGACACCGGATGCAACTGCCGAGCATGCCGGAACCTCCTGCTCAACTCGCTGTAACCACCTGCCGGGGACGCCAAAATCACCTGTCAGCTAGGCCAGAACCACGTGGCGGACTCTATGGAATCACCCGCCGGGCATGCCGGAACCAGCTCTCAGACGTGCCAGAAGCACGTGCCGGACACGCCGGAACCACCTACTAGAGAGACCGGAACCACCTGCCAGACCCGCCTGAACCACCTGCTGAGTACGCTGGAACAACCTGCTCTACTCGCTGGAGCCACCTGCTGGACACGCCAAAATCACCTGATGGCTACGCCAGCACCACTCGGCAGACAAGCCAGAATCACCTGCAGGGTATGCCGGAACCACCTCTCAGACGTGCCAGAACCCCTTGTCGGACACTCCGGAATCACCTGTCAGGCATGCCGGAACCACCTCTCGAACGTGCCAGAATGACGTGCCAGAGACACCGGATGCACCTGCCGAGCACGCCGGAACCTCCTCTTCGACTCGCCGGAACCACCAGCCAGAGACGCCAAAATCCCCTGCCAGGTAGGCCAGAATCACATGGCGGACGCTCCGGAATCTCCCGCCGGGAAGGTAGGAACCACCTCTCAAACATACTGGAAGCACGTGCCGGACATGCCGGCACCACGTACTGGACAGACCAGAAACACCTGCCGGACCTGCCTGAACCACCTGCTGAGCACACCGGAACAACTTGCTCGACTCGCTGGAGCCACCTGCTGGACACCCCAAAATCACCAGCCAGCTATGCCAGAACCACTTGCCGTACACTCCGGAATCACCTGCTGGTTACACCAGAGCCACTTGGTGGACAATCCAGAATCACCTGCCGGACATGCCAGAACCACCTGTCACACATGCCGGAACCACGTGCCTGACACGCCGGAACCACCTCGCGGACAGACCGGAACCACCTACCAGACATGCCGGAACCACCTGCCGGACACGCCAAAATCACCTGCGGGCTAGGCCAGAACCACTTGTAGGACTCTCCTGGAGCACCTGCCGGGCATGCGGGAACCACCTCTCAGACGTGCCAGAACCACGTGCGGCACATGACGGAACCCATTACCGGACAGACCGGAACCACCTGCCGGACACGCCAGAATCACCTGCCAAGAACACCGGAACCACCTGAACAGCTCGCCAGAAACACCTGCCGGACATGCCAAAATCACCTGCCGGCTACACCAGAACCTCTTGCCGGACACTCCGGAATCACCTGCCAGACATGATGCAACCAAATGTCAGACGTGCCAGAACCACGTGCCAGAGACACCGGATGCAACTGCCGAGCATGCCGGAACCTCCTGCTCAACTCGCTGTAACCACCTGCCGGGGACGCCAAAATCACCTGTCAGCTAGGCCAGAACCACGTGGCGGACTCTATGGAATCACCCGCCGGGCATGCCGGAACCAGCTCTCAGACGTGCCAGAAGCACGTGCCGGACACGCCGGAACCACCTACTAGAGAGACCGGAACCACCTGCCAGACCCGCCTGAACCACCTGCTGAGTACGCTGGAACAACCTGCTCTACTCGCTGGAGCCACCTGCTGGACACGCCAAAATCACCTGATGGCTACGCCAGCACCACTCGGCAGACAAGCCAGAATCACCTGCAGGGTATGCCGGAACCACCTCTCAGACGTGCCAGAACCCCTTGTCGGACACTCCGGAATCACCTGTCAGGCATGCCGGAACCACCTCTCGAACGTGCCAGAATGACGTGCCAGAGACACCGGATGCACCTGCCGAGCACGCCGGAACCTCCTCTTCGACTCGCCGGAACCACCAGCCAGAGACGCCAAAATCCCCTGCCAGGTAGGCCAGAATCACATGGCGGACGCTCCGGAATCTCCCGCCGGGAAGGTAGGAACCACCTCTCAAACATACTGGAAGCACGTGCCGGACATGCCGGCACCACGTACTGGACAGACCAGAAACACCTGCCGGACCTGCCTGAACCACCTGCTGAGCACACCGGAACAACTTGCTCGACTCGCTGGAGCCACCTGCTGGACACCCCAAAATCACCAGCCAGCTATGCCAGAACCACTTGCCGTACACTCCGGAATCACCTGCTGGTTACACCAGAGCCACTTGGTGGACAATCCAGAATCACCTGCCGGACATGCCAGAACCACCTGTCACACATGCCGGAACCACGTGCCTGACACGCCGGAACCACCTCGCGGACAGACCGGAACCACCTACCAGACATGCCTGAACCACCTGCCGAGCATGCCGGAACCACCTGCCGGACACGCCAAAATCACCTGCGGGCTAGGCCAGAACCACTTGTAGGACTCTCCTGGAGCACCTGCCGGGCATGCGGGAACCACCTCTCAGACGTGCCAGAACCACGTGCGGCACATGACGGAACCCATTACCGGACAGACCGGAACCACCTGCCGGACACGCCAGAATCACCTGCCAAGAACACCGGAACCACCTGAACAGCTCGCCAGAAACACCTGCCGGACATGCCAAAATCACCTGCCGGCTACACCAGAACCTCTTGCCGGACACTCCGGAATCACCTGCCAGACATGATGCAACCAAATGTCAGACGTGCCAGAACCACGTGCCAGAGACACCGGATGCAACTGCCGAGCATGCCGGAACCTCCTGCTCAACTCGCTGTAACCACCTGCCGGGGACGCCAAAATCACCTGTCAGCTAGGCCAGAACCACGTGGCGGACTCTATGGAATCACCCGCCGGGCATGCCGGAACCAGCTCTCAGACGTGCCAGAAGCACGTGCCGGACACGCCGGAACCACCTACTAGAGAGACCGGAACCACCTGCCAGACCCGCCTGAACCACCTGCTGAGTACGCTGGAACAACCTGCTCTACTCGCTGGAGCCACCTGCTGGACACGCCAAAATCACCTGATGGCTACGCCAGCACCACTCGGCAGACAAGCCAGAATCACCTGCAGGGTATGCCGGAACCACCTCTCAGACGTGCCAGAACCCCTTGTCGGACACTCCGGAATCACCTGTCAGGCATGCCGGAACCACCTCTCGAACGTGCCAGAATGACGTGCCAGAGACACCGGATGCACCTGCCGAGCACGCCGGAACCTCCTCTTCGACTCGCCGGAACCACCAGCCAGAGACGCCAAAATCCCCTGCCAGGTAGGCCAGAATCACATGGCGGACGCTCCGGAATCTCCCGCCGGGAAGGTAGGAACCACCTCTCAAACATACTGGAAGCACGTGCCGGACATGCCGGCACCACGTACTGGACAGACCAGAAACACCTGCCGGACCTGCCTGAACCACCTGCTGAGCACACCGGAACAACTTGCTCGACTCGCTGGAGCCACCTGCTGGACACCCCAAAATCACCAGCCAGCTATGCCAGAACCACTTGCCGTACACTCCGGAATCACCTGCTGGTTACACCAGAGCCACTTGGTGGACAATCCAGAATCACCTGCCGGACATGCCAGAACCACCTGTCACACATGCCGGAACCACGTGCCTGACACGCCGGAACCACCTCGCGGACAGACCGGAACCACCTACCAGACATGCCTGAACCACCTGCCGAGCATGCCGGAACCACCTGCCGGACACGCCAAAATCACCTGCGGGCTAGGCCAGAACCACTTGTAGGACTCTCCTGGAGCACCTGCCGGGCATGCGGGAACCACCTCTCAGACGTGCCAGAACCACGCGCGGCACATGACGGAACCCATTACCGGACAGACCGGAACCACCTGCCGGACACGCCAGAATCACCTGCCAAGAACACCGGAACCACCTGAACAGCTCGCCAGAAACACCTGCCGGACATGCCAAAATCACCTGCCGGCTACACCAGAACCTCTTGCCGGACACTCCGGAATCACCTGCCAGACATGATGCAACCAAATGTCAGACGTGCCAGAACCACGTGCCAGAGACACCGGATGCAACTGCCGAGCATGCCGGAACCTCCTGCTCAACTCGCTGTAACCACCTGCCGGGGACGCCAAAATCACCTGTCAGCTAGGCCAGAACCACGTGGCGGACTCTATGGAATCACCCGCCGGGCATGCCGGAACCAGCTCTCAGACGTGCCAGAAGCACGTGCCGGACACGCCGGAACCACCTACTAGAGAGACCGGAACCACCTGCCAGACCCGCCTGAACCACCTGCTGAGTACGCTGGAACAACCTGCTCTACTCGCTGGAGCCACCTGCTGGACACGCCAAAATCACCTGATGGCTACGCCAGCACCACTCGGCAGACAAGCCAGAATCACCTGCAGGGTATGCCGGAACCACCTCTCAGACGTGCCAGAACCCCTTGTCGGACACTCCGGAATCACCTGTCAGGCATGCCGGAACCACCTCTCGAACGTGCCAGAATGACGTGCCAGAGACACCGGATGCACCTGCCGAGCACGCCGGAACCTCCTCTTCGACTCGCCGGAACCACCAGCCAGAGACGCCAAAATCCCCTGCCAGGTAGGCCAGAATCACATGGCGGACGCTCCGGAATCTCCCGCCGGGAAGGTAGGAACCACCTCTCAAACATACTGGAAGCACGTGCCGGACATGCCGGCACCACGTACTGGACAGACCAGAAACACCTGCCGGACCTGCCTGAACCACCTGCTGAGCACACCGGAACAACTTGCTCGACTCGCTGGAGCCACCTGCTGGACACCCCAAAATCACCAGCCAGCTATGCCAGAACCACTTGCCGTACACTCCGGAATCACCTGCTGGTTACACCAGAGCCACTTGGTGGACAATCCAGAATCACCTGCCGGACATGCCAGAACCACCTGTCACACATGCCGGAACCACGTGCCTGACACGCCGGAACCACCTCGCGGACAGACCGGAACCACCTACCAGACATGCCTGAACCACCTGCCGAGCATGCCGGAACCACCTGCCGGACACGCCAAAATCACCTGCGGGCTAGGCCAGAACCACTTGTAGGACTCTCCTGGAGCACCTGCCGGGCATGCGGGAACCACCTCTCAGACGTGCCAGAACCACGCGCGGCACATGACGGAACCCATTACCGGACAGACCGGAACCACCTGCCGGACACGCCAGAATCACCTGCCAAGAACACCGGAACCACCTGAACAGCTCGCCAGAAACACCTGCCGGACATGCCAAAATCACCTGCCGGCTACACCAGAACCTCTTGCCGGACACTCCGGAATCACCTGCCAGACATGATGCAACCAAATGTCAGACGTGCCAGAACCACGTGCCAGAGACACCGGATGCAACTGCCGAGCATGCCGGAACCTCCTGCTCAACTCGCTGTAACCACCTGCCGGGGACGCCAAAATCACCTGTCAGCTAGGCCAGAACCACGTGGCGGACTCTATGGAATCACCCGCCGGGCATGCCGGAACCAGCTCTCAGACGTGCCAGAAGCACGTGCCGGACACGCCGGAACCACCTACTAGAGAGACCGGAACCACCTGCCAGACCCGCCTGAACCACCTGCTGAGTACGCTGGAACAACCTGCTCTACTCGCTGGAGCCACCTGCTGGACACGCCAAAATCACCTGATGGCTACGCCAGCACCACTCGGCAGACAAGCCAGAATCACCTGCAGGGTATGCCGGAACCACCTCTCAGACGTGCCAGAACCCCTTGTCGGACACTCCGGAATCACCTGTCAGGCATGCCGGAACCACCTCTCGAACGTGCCAGAATGACGTGCCAGAGACACCGGATGCACCTGCCGAGCACGCCGGAACCTCCTCTTCGACTCGCCGGAACCACCAGCCAGAGACGCCAAAATCCCCTGCCAGGTAGGCCAGAATCACATGGCGGACGCTCCGGAATCTCCCGCCGGGAAGGTAGGAACCACCTCTCAAACATACTGGAAGCACGTGCCGGACATGCCGGCACCACGTACTGGACAGACCAGAAACACCTGCCGGACCTGCCTGAACCACCTGCTGAGCACACCGGAACAACTTGCTCGACTCGCTGGAGCCACCTGCTGGACACCCCAAAATCACCAGCCAGCTATGCCAGAACCACTTGCCGTACACTCCGGAATCACCTGCTGGTTACACCAGAGCCACTTGGTGGACAATCCAGAATCACCTGCCGGACATGCCAGAACCACCTGTCACACATGCCGGAACCACGTGCCTGACACGCCGGAACCACCTCGCGGACAGACCGGAACCACCTACCAGACATGCCTGAACCACCTGCCGAGCATGCCGGAACCACCTGCCGGACACGCCAAAATCACCTGCGGGCTAGGCCAGAACCACTTGTAGGACTCTCCTGGAGCACCTGCCGGGCATGCGGGAACCACCTCTCAGACGTGCCAGAACCACGCGCGGCACATGACGGAACCCATTACCGGACAGACCGGAACCACCTGCCGGACACGCCAGAATCACCTGCCAAGAACACCGGAACCACCTGAACAGCTCGCCAGAAACACCTGCCGGACATGCCAAAATCACCTGCCGGCTACACCAGAACCTCTTGCCGGACACTCCGGAATCACCTGCCAGACATGATGCAACCAAATGTCAGACGTGCCAGAACCACGTGCCAGAGACACCGGATGCAACTGCCGAGCATGCCGGAACCTCCTGCTCAACTCGCTGTAACCACCTGCCGGGGACGCCAAAATCACCTGTCAGCTAGGCCAGAACCACGTGGCGGACTCTATGGAATCACCCGCCGGGCATGCCGGAACCAGCTCTCAGACGTGCCAGAAGCACGTGCCGGACACGCCGGAACCACCTACTAGAGAGACCGGAACCACCTGCCAGACCCGCCTGAACCACCTGCTGAGTACGCTGGAACAACCTGCTCTACTCGCTGGAGCCACCTGCTGGACACGCCAAAATCACCTGATGGCTACGCCAGCACCACTCGGCAGACAAGCCAGAATCACCTGCAGGGTATGCCGGAACCACCTCTCAGACGTGCCAGAACCCCTTGTCGGACACTCCGGAATCACCTGTCAGGCATGCCGGAACCACCTCTCGAACGTGCCAGAATGACGTGCCAGAGACACCGGATGCACCTGCCGAGCACGCCGGAACCTCCTCTTCGACTCGCCGGAACCACCAGCCAGAGACGCCAAAATCCCCTGCCAGGTAGGCCAGAATCACATGGCGGACGCTCCGGAATCTCCCGCCGGGAAGGTAGGAACCACCTCTCAAACATACTGGAAGCACGTGCCGGACATGCCGGCACCACGTACTGGACAGACCAGAAACACCTGCCGGACCTGCCTGAACCACCTGCTGAGCACACCGGAACAACTTGCTCGACTCGCTGGAGCCACCTGCTGGACACCCCAAAATCACCAGCCAGCTATGCCAGAACCACTTGCCGTACACTCCGGAATCACCTGCTGGTTACACCAGAGCCACTTGGTGGACAATCCAGAATCACCTGCCGGACATGCCAGAACCACCTGTCACACATGCCGGAACCACGTGCCTGACACGCCGGAACCACCTCGCGGACAGACCGGAACCACCTACCAGACATGCCTGAACCACCTGCCGAGCATGCCGGAACCACCTGCCGGACACGCCAAAATCACCTGCGGGCTAGGCCAGAACCACTTGTAGGACTCTCCTGGAGCACCTGCCGGGCATGCGGGAACCACCTCTCAGACGTGCCAGAACCACGCGCGGCACATGACGGAACCCATTACCGGACAGACCGGAACCACCTGCCGGACACGCCAGAATCACCTGCCAAGAACACCGGAACCACCTGAACAGCTCGCCAGAAACACCTGCCGGACATGCCAAAATCACCTGCCGGCTACACCAGAACCTCTTGCCGGACACTCCGGAATCACCTGCCAGACATGATGCAACCAAATGTCAGACGTGCCAGAACCACGTGCCAGAGACACCGGATGCAACTGCCGAGCATGCCGGAACCTCCTGCTCAACTCGCTGTAACCACCTGCCGGGGACGCCAAAATCACCTGTCAGCTAGGCCAGAACCACGTGGCGGACTCTATGGAATCACCCGCCGGGCATGCCGGAACCAGCTCTCAGACGTGCCAGAAGCACGTGCCGGACACGCCGGAACCACCTACTAGAGAGACCGGAACCACCTGCCAGACCCGCCTGAACCACCTGCTGAGTACGCTGGAACAACCTGCTCTACTCGCTGGAGCCACCTGCTGGACACGCCAAAATCACCTGATGGCTACGCCAGCACCACTCGGCAGACAAGCCAGAATCACCTGCAGGGTATGCCGGAACCACCTCTCAGACGTGCCAGAACCCCTTGTCGGACACTCCGGAATCACCTGTCAGGCATGCCGGAACCACCTCTCGAACGTGCCAGAATGACGTGCCAGAGACACCGGATGCACCTGCCGAGCACGCCGGAACCTCCTCTTCGACTCGCCGGAACCACCAGCCAGAGACGCCAAAATCCCCTGCCAGGTAGGCCAGAATCACATGGCGGACGCTCCGGAATCTCCCGCCGGGAAGGTAGGAACCACCTCTCAAACATACTGGAAGCACGTGCCGGACATGCCGGCACCACGTACTGGACAGACCAGAAACACCTGCCGGACCTGCCTGAACCACCTGCTGAGCACACCGGAACAACTTGCTCGACTCGCTGGAGCCACCTGCTGGACACCCCAAAATCACCAGCCAGCTATGCCAGAACCACTTGCCGTACACTCCGGAATCACCTGCTGGTTACACCAGAGCCACTTGGTGGACAATCCAGAATCACCTGCCGGACATGCCAGAACCACCTGTCACACATGCCGGAACCACGTGCCTGACACGCCGGAACCACCTCGCGGACAGACCGGAACCACCTACCAGACATGCCTGAACCACCTGCCGAGCATGCCGGAACCACCTGCCGGACACGCCAAAATCACCTGCGGGCTAGGCCAGAACCACTTGTAGGACTCTCCTGGAGCACCTGCCGGGCATGCGGGAACCACCTCTCAGACGTGCCAGAACCACGCGCGGCACATGACGGAACCCATTACCGGACAGACCGGAACCACCTGCCGGACACGCCAGAATCACCTGCCAAGAACACCGGAACCACCTGAACAGCTCGCCAGAAACACCTGCCGGACATGCCAAAATCACCTGCCGGCTACACCAGAACCTCTTGCCGGACACTCCGGAATCACCTGCCAGACATGATGCAACCAAATGTCAGACGTGCCAGAACCACGTGCCAGAGACACCGGATGCAACTGCCGAGCATGCCGGAACCTCCTGCTCAACTCGCTGTAACCACCTGCCGGGGACGCCAAAATCACCTGTCAGCTAGGCCAGAACCACGTGGCGGACTCTATGGAATCACCCGCCGGGCATGCCGGAACCAGCTCTCAGACGTGCCAGAAGCACGTGCCGGACACGCCGGAACCACCTACTAGAGAGACCGGAACCACCTGCCAGACCCGCCTGAACCACCTGCTGAGTACGCTGGAACAACCTGCTCTACTCGCTGGAGCCACCTGCTGGACACGCCAAAATCACCTGATGGCTACGCCAGCACCACTCGGCAGACAAGCCAGAATCACCTGCAGGGTATGCCGGAACCACCTCTCAGACGTGCCAGAACCCCTTGTCGGACACTCCGGAATCACCTGTCAGGCATGCCGGAACCACCTCTCGAACGTGCCAGAATGACGTGCCAGAGACACCGGATGCACCTGCCGAGTACGCCGGAACCTCCTCTTCGACTCGCCGGAACCACCAGCCAGAGACGCCAAAATCCCCTGCCAGGTAGGCCAGAATCACATGGCGGACGCTCCGGAATCTCCCGCCGGGAAGGTAGGAACCACCTCTCAAACATACTGGAAGCACGTGCCGGACATGCCGGCACCACGTACTGGACAGACCAGAAACACCTGCCGGACCTGCCTGAACCACCTGCTGAGCACACCGGAACAACTTGCTCGACTCGCTGGAGCCACCTGCTGGACACCCCAAAATCACCAGCCAGCTATGCCAGAACCACTTGCCGTACACTCCGGAATCACCTGCTGGTTACACCAGAGCCACTTGGTGGACAATCCAGAATCACCTGCCGGACATGCCAGAACCACCTGTCACACATGCCGGAACCACGTGCCTGACACGCCGGAACCACCTCGCGGACAGACCGGAACCACCTACCAGACATGCCTGAACCACCTGCCGAGCATGCCGGAACCACCTGCCGGACACGCCAAAATCACCTGCGGGCTAGGCCAGAACCACTTGTAGGACTCTCCTGGAGCACCTGCCGGGCATGCGGGAACCACCTCTCAGACGTGCCAGAACCACGTGCGGCACATGACGGAACCCATTACCGGACAGACCGGAACCACCTGCCGGACACGCCAGAATCACCTGCCAAGAACACCGGAACCACCTGAACAGCTCGCCAGAAACACCTGCCGGACATGCCAAAATCACCTGCCGGCTACACCAGAACCTCTTGCCGGACACTCCGGAATCACCTGCCAGACATGATGCAACCAAATGTCAGACGTGCCAGAACCACGTGCCAGAGACACCGGATGCAACTGCCGAGCATGCCGGAACCTCCTGCTCAACTCGCTGTAACCACCTGCCGGGGACGCCAAAATCACCTGTCAGCTAGGCCAGAACCACGTGGCGGACTCTATGGAATCACCCGCCGGGCATGCCGGAACCAGCTCTCAGACGTGCCAGAAGCACGTGCCGGACACGCCGGAACCACCTACTAGAGAGACCGGAACCACCTGCCAGACCCGCCTGAACCACCTGCTGAGTACGCTGGAACAACCTGCTCTACTCGCTGGAGCCACCTGCTGGACACGCCAAAATCACCTGATGGCTACGCCAGCACCACTCGGCAGACAAGCCAGAATCACCTGCAGGGTATGCCGGAACCACCTCTCAGACGTGCCAGAACCCCTTGTCGGACACTCCGGAATCACCTGTCAGGCATGCCGGAACCACCTCTCGAACGTGCCAGAATGACGTGCCAGAGACACCGGATGCACCTGCCGAGCACGCCGGAACCTCCTCTTCGACTCGCCGGAACCACCAGCCAGAGACGCCAAAATCCCCTGCCAGGTAGGCCAGAATCACATGGCGGACGCTCCGGAATCTCCCGCCGGGAAGGTAGGAACCACCTCTCAAACATACTGGAAGCACGTGCCGGACATGCCGGCACCACGTACTGGACAGACCAGAAACACCTGCCGGACCTGCCTGAACCACCTGCTGAGCACACCGGAACAACTTGCTCGACTCGCTGGAGCCACCTGCTGGACACCCCAAAATCACCAGCCAGCTATGCCAGAACCACTTGCCGTACACTCCGGAATCACCTGCTGGTTACACCAGAGCCACTTGGTGGACAATCCAGAATCACCTGCCGGACATGCCAGAACCACCTGTCACACATGCCGGAACCATGTGCCTGACACGCCGGAACCACCTCGCGGACAGACCGGAACCACCTACCAGACATGCCTGAACCACCTGCCGAGCATGCCGGAACCACCTGCCGGACACGCCAAAATCACCTGCGGGCTAGGCCAGAACCACTTGTAGGACTCTCCTGGAGCACCTGCCGGGCATGCGGGAACCACCTCTCAGACGTGCCAGAACCACGCGCGGCACATGACGGAACCCATTACCGGACAGACCGGAACCACCTGCCGGACACGCCAGAATCACCTGCCAAGAACACCGGAACCACCTGAACAGCTCGCCAGAAACACCTGCCGGACATGCCAAAATCACCTGCCGGCTACACCAGAACCTCTTGCCGGACACTCCGGAATCACCTGCCAGACATGATGCAACCAAATGTCAGACGTGCCAGAACCACGTGCCAGAGACACCGGATGCAACTGCCGAGCATGCCGGAACCTCCTGCTCAACTCGCTGTAACCACCTGCCGGGGACGCCAAAATCACCTGTCAGCTAGGCCAGAACCACGTGGCGGACTCTATGGAATCACCCGCCGGGCATGCCGGAACCAGCTCTCAGACGTGCCAGAAGCACGTGCCGGACACGCCGGAACCACCTACTAGAGAGACCGGAACCACCTGCCAGACCCGCCTGAACCACCTGCTGAGTACGCTGGAACAACCTGCTCTACTCGCTGGAGCCACCTGCTGGACACGCCAAAATCACCTGATGGCTACGCCAGCACCACTCGGCAGACAAGCCAGAATCACCTGCAGGGTATGCCGGAACCACCTCTCAGACGTGCCAGAACCCCTTGTCGGACACTCCGGAATCACCTGTCAGGCATGCCAGAACCACCTCTCGAACGTGCCAGAATGACGTGCCAGAGACACCGGATGCACCTGCCGAGCACGCCGGAACCTCCTCTTCGACTCGCCGGAACCACCAGCCAGAGACGCCAAAATCCCCTGCCAGGTAGGCCAGAATCACATGGCGGACGCTCCGGAATCTCCCGCCGGGAAGGTAGGAACCACCTCTCAAACATACTGGAAGCACGTGCCGGACATGCCGGCACCACGTACTGGACAGACCAGAAACACCTGCCGGACCTGCCTGAACCACCTGCTGAGCACACCGGAACAACTTGCTCGACTCGCTGGAGCCACCTGCTGGACACCCCAAAATCACCAGCCAGCTATGCCAGAACCACTTGCCGTACACTCCGGAATCACCTGCTGGTTACACCAGAGCCACTTGGTGGACAATCCAGAATCACCTGCCGGACATGCCAGAACCACCTGTCACACATGCCGGAACCACGTGCCTGACACGCCGGAACCACCTCGCGGACAGACCGGAACCACCTACCAGACATGCCTGAACCACCTGCCGAGCATGCCGGAACCACCTGCCGGACACGCCAAAATCACCTGCGGGCTAGGCCAGAACCACTTGTAGGACTCTCCTGGAGCACCTGCCGGGCATGCGGGAACCACCTCTCAGACGTGCCAGAACCACGCGCGGCACATGACGGAACCCATTACCGGACAGACCGGAACCACCTGCCGGACACGCCAGAATCACCTGCCAAGAACACCGGAACCACCTGAACAGCTCGCCAGAAACACCTGCCGGACATGCCAAAATCACCTGCCGGCTACACCAGAACCTCTTGCCGGACACTCCGGAATCACCTGCCAGACATGATGCAACCAAATGTCAGACGTGCCAGAACCACGTGCCAGAGACACCGGATGCAACTGCCGAGCATGCCGGAACCTCCTGCTCAACTCGCTGTAACCACCTGCCGGGGACGCCAAAATCACCTGTCAGCTAGGCCAGAACCACGTGGCGGACTCTATGGAATCACCCGCCGGGCATGCCGGAACCAGCTCTCAGACGTGCCAGAAGCACGTGCCGGACACGCCGGAACCACCTACTAGAGAGACCGGAACCACCTGCCAGACCCGCCTGAACCACCTGCTGAGTACGCTGGAACAACCTGCTCTACTCGCTGGAGCCACCTGCTGGACACGCCAAAATCACCTGATGGCTACGCCAGCACCACTCGGCAGACAAGCCAGAATCACCTGCAGGGTATGCCGGAACCACCTCTCAGACGTGCCAGAACCCCTTGTCGGACACTCCGGAATCACCTGTCAGGCATGCCGGAACCACCTCTCGAACGTGCCAGAATGACGTGCCAGAGACACCGGATGCACCTGCCGAGCACGCCGGAACCTCCTCTTCGACTCGCCGGAACCACCAGCCAGAGACGCCAAAATCCCCTGCCAGGTAGGCCAGAATCACATGGCGGACGCTCCGGAATCTCCCGCCGGGAAGGTAGGAACCACCTCTCAAACATACTGGAAGCACGTGCCGGACATGCCGGCACCACGTACTGGACAGACCAGAAACACCTGCCGGACCTGCCTGAACCACCTGCTGAGCACACCGGAACAACTTGCTCGACTCGCTGGAGCCACCTGCTGGACACCCCAAAATCACCAGCCAGCTATGCCAGAACCACTTGCCGTACACTCCGGAATCACCTGCTGGTTACACCAGAGCCACTTGGTGGACAATCCAGAATCACCTGCCGGACATGCCAGAACCACCTGTCACACATGCCGGAACCACGTGCCTGACACGCCGGAACCACCTCGCGGACAGACCGGAACCACCTACCAGACATGCCGGAACCACCTGCCGGACACGCCAAAATCACCTGCGGGCTAGGCCAGAACCACTTGTAGGACTCTCCTGGAGCACCTGCCGGGCATGCGGGAACCACCTCTCAGACGTGCCAGAACCACGTGCGGCACATGACGGAACCCATTACCGGACAGACCGGAACCACCTGCCGGACACGCCAGAATCACCTGCCAAGAACACCGGAACCACCTGAACAGCTCGCCAGAAACACCTGCCGGACATGCCAAAATCACCTGCCGGCTACACCAGAACCTCTTGCCGGACACTCCGGAATCACCTGCCAGACATGATGCAACCAAATGTCAGACGTGCCAGAACCACGTGCCAGAGACACCGGATGCAACTGCCGAGCATGCCGGAACCTCCTGCTCAACTCGCTGTAACCACCTGCCGGGGACGCCAAAATCACCTGTCAGCTAGGCCAGAACCACGTGGCGGACTCTATGGAATCACCCGCCGGGCATGCCGGAACCAGCTCTCAGACGTGCCAGAAGCACGTGCCGGACACGCCGGAACCACCTACTAGAGAGACCGGAACCACCTGCCAGACCCGCCTGAACCACCTGCTGAGTACGCTGGAACAACCTGCTCTACTCGCTGGAGCCACCTGCTGGACACGCCAAAATCACCTGATGGCTACGCCAGCACCACTCGGCAGACAAGACAGAATCACCTGCAGGGTATGCCGGAACCACCTCTCAGACGTGCCAGAACCCCTTGTCGGACACTCCGGAATCACCTGTCAGGCATGCCGGAACCACCTCTCGAACGTGCCAGAATGACGTGCCAGAGACACCGGATGCACCTGCCGAGCACGCCGGAACCTCCTCTTCGACTCGCCGGAACCACCAGCCAGAGACGCCAAAATCCCCTGCCAGGTAGGCCAGAATCACATGGCGGACGCTCCGGAATCTCCCGCCGGGAAGGTAGGAACCACCTCTCAAACATACTGGAAGCACGTGCCGGACATGCCGGCACCACGTACTGGACAGACCAGAAACACCTGCCGGACCTGCCTGAACCACCTGCTGAGCACACCGGAACAACTTGCTCGACTCGCTGGAGCCACCTGCTGGACACCCCAAAATCACCAGCCAGCTATGCCAGAACCACTTGCCGTACACTCCGGAATCACCTGCTGGTTACACCAGAGCCACTTGGTGGACAATCCAGAATCACCTGCCGGACATGCCAGAACCACCTGTCACACATGCCGGAACCATGTGCCTGACACGCCGGAACCACCTCGCGGACAGACCGGAACCACCTACCAGACATGCCTGAACCACCTGCCGAGCATGCCGGAACCACCTGCCGGACACGCCAAAATCACCTGCGGGCTAGGCCAGAACCACTTGTAGGACTCTCCTGGAGCACCTGCCGGGCATGCGGGAACCACCTCTCAGACGTGCCAGAACCACGCGCGGCACATGACGGAACCCATTACCGGACAGACCGGAACCACCTGCCGGACACGCCAGAATCACCTGCCAAGAACACCGGAACCACCTGAACAGCTCGCCAGAAACACCTGCCGGACATGCCAAAATCACCTGCCGGCTACACCAGAACCTCTTGCCGGACACTCCGGAATCACCTGCCAGACATGATGCAACCAAATGTCAGACGTGCCAGAACCACGTGCCAGAGACACCGGATGCAACTGCCGAGCATGCCGGAACCTCCTGCTCAACTCGCTGTAACCACCTGCCGGGGACGCCAAAATCACCTGTCAGCTAGGCCAGAACCACGTGGCGGACTCTATGGAATCACCCGCCGGGCATGCCGGAACCAGCTCTCAGACGTGCCAGAAGCACGTGCCGGACACGCCGGAACCACCTACTAGAGAGACCGGAACCACCTGCCAGACCCGCCTGAACCACCTGCTGAGTACGCTGGAACAACCTGCTCTACTCGCTGGAGCCACCTGCTGGACACGCCAAAATCACCTGATGGCTACGCCAGCACCACTCGGCAGACAAGCCAGAATCACCTGCAGGGTATGCCGGAACCACCTCTCAGACGTGCCAGAACCCCTTGTCGGACACTCCGGAATCACCTGTCAGGCATGCCAGAACCACCTCTCGAACGTGCCAGAATGACGTGCCAGAGACACCGGATGCACCTGCCGAGCACGCCGGAACCTCCTCTTCGACTCGCCGGAACCACCAGCCAGAGACGCCAAAATCCCCTGCCAGGTAGGCCAGAATCACATGGCGGACGCTCCGGAATCTCCCGCCGGGAAGGTAGGAACCACCTCTCAAACATACTGGAAGCACGTGCCGGACATGCCGGCACCACGTACTGGACAGACCAGAAACACCTGCCGGACCTGCCTGAACCACCTGCTGAGCACACCGGAACAACTTGCTCGACTCGCTGGAGCCACCTGCTGGACACCCCAAAATCACCAGCCAGCTATGCCAGAACCACTTGCCGTACACTCCGGAATCACCTGCTGGTTACACCAGAGCCACTTGGTGGACAATCCAGAATCACCTGCCGGACATGCCAGAACCACCTGTCACACATGCCGGAACCACGTGCCTGACACGCCGGAACCACCTCGCGGACAGACCGGAACCACCTACCAGACATGCCTGAACCACCTGCCGAGCATGCCGGAACCACCTGCCGGACACGCCAAAATCACCTGCGGGCTAGGCCAGAACCACTTGTAGGACTCTCCTGGAGCACCTGCCGGGCATGCGGGAACCACCTCTCAGACGTGCCAGAACCACGCGCGGCACATGACGGAACCCATTACCGGACAGACCGGAACCACCTGCCGGACACGCCAGAATCACCTGCCAAGAACACCGGAACCACCTGAACAGCTCGCCAGAAACACCTGCCGGACATGCCAAAATCACCTGCCGGCTACACCAGAACCTCTTGCCGGACACTCCGGAATCACCTGCCAGACATGATGCAACCAAATGTCAGACGTGCCAGAACCACGTGCCAGAGACACCGGATGCAACTGCCGAGCATGCCGGAACCTCCTGCTCAACTCGCTGTAACCACCTGCCGGGGACGCCAAAATCACCTGTCAGCTAGGCCAGAACCACGTGGCGGACTCTATGGAATCACCCGCCGGGCATGCCGGAACCAGCTCTCAGACGTGCCAGAAGCACGTGCCGGACACGCCGGAACCACCTACTAGAGAGACCGGAACCACCTGCCAGACCCGCCTGAACCACCTGCTGAGTACGCTGGAACAACCTGCTCTACTCGCTGGAGCCACCTGCTGGACACGCCAAAATCACCTGATGGCTACGCCAGCACCACTCGGCAGACAAGCCAGAATCACCTGCAGGGTATGCCGGAACCACCTCTCAGACGTGCCAGAACCCCTTGTCGGACACTCCGGAATCACCTGTCAGGCATGCCGGAACCACCTCTCGAACGTGCCAGAATGACGTGCCAGAGACACCGGATGCACCTGCCGAGCACGCCGGAACCTCCTCTTCGACTCGCCGGAACCACCAGCCAGAGACGCCAAAATCCCCTGCCAGGTAGGCCAGAATCACATGGCGGACGCTCCGGAATCTCCCGCCGGGAAGGTAGGAACCACCTCTCAAACATACTGGAAGCACGTGCCGGACATGCCGGCACCACGTACTGGACAGACCAGAAACACCTGCCGGACCTGCCTGAACCACCTGCTGAGCACACCGGAACAACTTGCTCGACTCGCTGGAGCCACCTGCTGGACACCCCAAAATCACCAGCCAGCTATGCCAGAACCACTTGCCGTACACTCCGGAATCACCTGCTGGTTACACCAGAGCCACTTGGTGGACAATCCAGAATCACCTGCCGGACATGCCAGAACCACCTGTCACACATGCCGGAACCACGTGCCTGACACGCCGGAACCACCTCGCGGACAGACCGGAACCACCTACCAGACATGCCGGAACCACCTGCCGGACACGCCAAAATCACCTGCGGGCTAGGCCAGAACCACTTGTAGGACTCTCCTGGAGCACCTGCCGGGCATGCGGGAACCACCTCTCAGACGTGCCAGAACCACGTGCGGCACATGACGGAACCCATTACCGGACAGACCGGAACCACCTGCCGGACACGCCAGAATCACCTGCCAAGAACACCGGAACCACCTGAACAGCTCGCCAGAAACACCTGCCGGACATGCCAAAATCACCTGCCGGCTACACCAGAACCTCTTGCCGGACACTCCGGAATCACCTGCCAGACATGATGCAACCAAATGTCAGACGTGCCAGAACCACGTGCCAGAGACACCGGATGCAACTGCCGAGCATGCCGGAACCTCCTGCTCAACTCGCTGTAACCACCTGCCGGGGACGCCAAAATCACCTGTCAGCTAGGCCAGAACCACGTGGCGGACTCTATGGAATCACCCGCCGGGCATGCCGGAACCAGCTCTCAGACGTGCCAGAAGCACGTGCCGGACACGCCGGAACCACCTACTAGAGAGACCGGAACCACCTGCCAGACCCGCCTGAACCACCTGCTGAGTACGCTGGAACAACCTGCTCTACTCGCTGGAGCCACCTGCTGGACACGCCAAAATCACCTGATGGCTACGCCAGCACCACTCGGCAGACAAGCCAGAATCACCTGCAGGGTATGCCGGAACCACCTCTCAGACGTGCCAGAACCCCTTGTCGGACACTCCGGAATCACCTGTCAGGCATGCCGGAACCACCTCTCGAACGTGCCAGAATGACGTGCCAGAGACACCGGATGCACCTGCCGAGCACGCCGGAACCTCCTCTTCGACTCGCCGGAACCACCAGCCAGAGACGCCAAAATCCCCTGCCAGGTAGGCCAGAATCACATGGCGGACGCTCCGGAATCTCCCGCCGGGAAGGTAGGAACCACCTCTCAAACATACTGGAAGCACGTGCCGGACATGCCGGCACCACGTACTGGACAGACCAGAAACACCTGCCGGACCTGCCTGAACCACCTGCTGAGCACACCGGAACAACTTGCTCGACTCGCTGGAGCCACCTGCTGGACACCCCAAAATCACCAGCCAGCTATGCCAGAACCACTTGCCGTACACTCCGGAATCACCTGCTGGTTACACCAGAGCCACTTGGTGGACAATCCAGAATCACCTGCCGGACATGCCAGAACCACCTGTCACACATGCCGGAACCACGTGCCTGACACGCCGGAACCACCTCGCGGACAGACCGGAACCACCTACCAGACATGCCGGAACCACCTGCCGGACACGCCAAAATCACCTGCGGGCTAGGCCAGAACCACTTGTAGGACTCTCCTGGAGCACCTGCCGGGCATGCGGGAACCACCTCTCAGACGTGCCAGAACCACGTGCGGCACATGACGGAACCCATTACCGGACAGACCGGAACCACCTGCCGGACACGCCAGAATCACCTGCCAAGAACACCGGAACCACCTGAACAGCTCGCCAGAAACACCTGCCGGACATGCCAAAATCACCTGCCGGCTACACCAGAACCTCTTGCCGGACACTCCGGAATCACCTGCCAGACATGATGCAACCAAATGTCAGACGTGCCAGAACCACGTGCCAGAGACACCGGATGCAACTGCCGAGCATGCCGGAACCTCCTGCTCAACTCGCTGTAACCACCTGCCGGGGACGCCAAAATCACCTGTCAGCTAGGCCAGAACCACGTGGCGGACTCTATGGAATCACCCGCCGGGCATGCCGGAACCAGCTCTCAGACGTGCCAGAAGCACGTGCCGGACACGCCGGAACCACCTACTAGAGAGACCGGAACCACCTGCCAGACCCGCCTGAACCACCTGCTGAGTACGCTGGAACAACCTGCTCTACTCGCTGGAGCCACCTGCTGGACACGCCAAAATCACCTGATGGCTACGCCAGCACCACTCGGCAGACAAGCCAGAATCACCTGCAGGGTATGCCGGAACCACCTCTCAGACGTGCCAGAACCCCTTGTCGGACACTCCGGAATCACCTGTCAGGCATGCCGGAACCACCTCTCGAACGTGCCAGAATGACGTGCCAGAGACACCGGATGCACCTGCCGAGCACGCCGGAACCTCCTCTTCGACTCGCCGGAACCACCAGCCAGAGACGCCAAAATCCCCTGCCAGATAGGCCAGAATCACATGGCGGACGCTCCGGAATCTCCCGCCGGGAAGGTAGGAACCACCTCTCAAACATACTGGAAGCACGTGCCGGACATGCCGGCACCACGTACTGGACAGACCAGAAACACCTGCCGGACCTGCCTGAACCACCTGCTGAGCACACCGGAACAACTTGCTCGACTCGCTGGAGCCACCTGCTGGACACCCCAAAATCACCAGCCAGCTATGCCAGAACCACTTGCCGTACACTCCGGAATCACCTGCTGGTTACACCAGAGCCACTTGGTGGACAATCCAGAATCACCTGCCGGACATGCCAGAACCACCTGTCACACATGCCGGAACCACGTGCCTGACACGCCGGAACCACCTCGCGGACAGACCGGAACCACCTACCAGACATGCCGGAACCACCTGCCGGACACGCCAAAATCACCTGCGGGCTAGGCCAGAACCACTTGTAGGACTCTCCTGGAGCACCTGCCGGGCATGCGGGAACCACCTCTCAGACGTGCCAGAACCACGTGCGGCACATGACGGAACCCATTACCGGACAGACCGGAACCACCTGCCGGACACGCCAGAATCACCTGCCAAGAACACCGGAACCACCTGAACAGCTCGCCAGAAACACCTGCCGGACATGCCAAAATCACCTGCCGGCTACACCAGAACCTCTTGCCGGACACTCCGGAATCACCTGCCAGACATGATGCAACCAAATGTCAGACGTGCCAGAACCACGTGCCAGAGACACCGGATGCAACTGCCGAGCATGCCGGAACCTCCTGCTCAACTCGCTGTAACCACCTGCCGGGGACGCCAAAATCACCTGTCAGCTAGGCCAGAACCACGTGGCGGACTCTATGGAATCACCCGCCGGGCATGCCGGAACCAGCTCTCAGACGTGCCAGAAGCACGTGCCGGACACGCCGGAACCACCTACTAGAGAGACCGGAACCACCTGCCAGACCCGCCTGAACCACCTGCTGAGTACGCTGGAACAACCTGCTCTACTCGCTGGAGCCACCTGCTGGACACGCCAAAATCACCTGATGGCTACGCCAGCACCACTCGGCAGACAAGCCAGAATCACCTGCAGGGTATGCCGGAACCACCTCTCAGACGTGCCAGAACCCCTTGTCGGACACTCCGGAATCACCTGTCAGGCATGCCGGAACCACCTCTCGAACGTGCCAGAATGACGTGCCAGAGACACCGGATGCACCTGCCGAGCACGCCGGAACCTCCTCTTCGACTCGCCGGAACCACCAGCCAGAGACGCCAAAATCCCCTGCCAGGTAGGCCAGAATCACATGGCGGACGCTCCGGAATCTCCCGCCGGGAAGGTAGGAACCACCTCTCAAACATACTGGAAGCACGTGCCGGACATGCCGGCACCACGTACTGGACAGACCAGAAACACCTGCCGGACCTGCCTGAACCACCTGCTGAGCACACCGGAACAACTTGCTCGACTCGCTGGAGCCACCTGCTGGACACCCCAAAATCACCAGCCAGCTATGCCAGAACCACTTGCCGTACACTCCGGAATCACCTGCTGGTTACACCAGAGCCACTTGGTGGACAATCCAGAATCACCTGCCGGACATGCCAGAACCACCTGTCACACATGCCGGAACCACGTGCCTGACACGCCGGAACCACCTCGCGGACAGACCGGAACCACCTACCAGACATGCCGGAACCACCTGCCGGACACGCCAAAATCACCTGCGGGCTAGGCCAGAACCACTTGTAGGACTCTCCTGGAGCACCTGCCGGGCATGCGGGAACCACCTCTCAGACGTGCCAGAACCACGTGCGGCACATGACGGAACCCATTACCGGACAGACCGGAACCACCTGCCGGACACGCCAGAATCACCTGCCAAGAACACCGGAACCACCTGAACAGCTCGCCAGAAACACCTGCCGGACATGCCAAAATCACCTGCCGGCTACACCAGAACCTCTTGCCGGACACTCCGGAATCACCTGCCAGACATGATGCAACCAAATGTCAGACGTGCCAGAACCACGTGCCAGAGACACCGGATGCAACTGCCGAGCATGCCGGAACCTCCTGCTCAACTCGCTGTAACCACCTGCCGGGGACGCCAAAATCACCTGTCAGCTAGGCCAGAACCACGTGGCGGACTCTATGGAATCACCCGCCGGGCATGCCGGAACCAGCTCTCAGACGTGCCAGAAGCACGTGCCGGACACGCCGGAACCACCTACTAGAGAGACCGGAACCACCTGCCAGACCCGCCTGAACCACCTGCTGAGTACGCTGGAACAACCTGCTCTACTCGCTGGAGCCACCTGCTGGACACGCCAAAATCACCTGATGGCTACGCCAGCACCACTCGGCAGACAAGCCAGAATCACCTGCAGGGTATGCCGGAACCACCTCTCAGACGTGCCAGAACCCCTTGTCGGACACTCCGGAATCACCTGTCAGGCATGCCGGAACCACCTCTCGAACGTGCCAGAATGACGTGCCAGAGACACCGGATGCACCTGCCGAGCACGCCGGAACCTCCTCTTCGACTCGCCGGAACCACCAGCCAGAGACGCCAAAATCCCCTGCCAGGTAGGCCAGAATCACATGGCGGACGCTCCGGAATCTCCCGCCGGGAAGGTAGGAACCACCTCTCAAACATACTGGAAGCACGTGCCGGACATGCCGGCACCACGTACTGGACAGACCAGAAACACCTGCCGGACCTGCCTGAACCACCTGCTGAGCACACCGGAACAACTTGCTCGACTCGCTGGAGCCACCTGCTGGACACCCCAAAATCACCAGCCAGCTATGCCAGAACCACTTGCCGTACACTCCGGAATCACCTGCTGGTTACACCAGAGCCACTTGGTGGACAATCCAGAATCACCTGCCGGACATGCCAGAACCACCTGTCACACATGCCGGAACCACGTGCCTGACACGCCGGAACCACCTCGCGGACAGACCGGAACCACCTACCAGACATGCCGGAACCACCTGCCGGACACGCCAAAATCACCTGCGGGCTAGGCCAGAACCACTTGTAGGACTCTCCTGGAGCACCTGCCGGGCATGCGGGAACCACCTCTCAGACGTGCCAGAACCACGTGCGGCACATGACGGAACCCATTACCGGACAGACCGGAACCACCTGCCGGACACGCCAGAATCACCTGCCAAGAACACCGGAACCACCTGAACAGCTCGCCAGAAACACCTGCCGGACATGCCAAAATCACCTGCCGGCTACACCAGAACCTCTTGCCGGACACTCCGGAATCACCTGCCAGACATGATGCAACCAAATGTCAGACGTGCCAGAACCACGTGCCAGAGACACCGGATGCAACTGCCGAGCATGCCGGAACCTCCTGCTCAACTCGCTGTAACCACCTGCCGGGGACGCCAAAATCACCTGTCAGCTAGGCCAGAACCACGTGGCGGACTCTATGGAATCACCCGCCGGGCATGCCGGAACCAGCTCTCAGACGTGCCAGAAGCACGTGCCGGACACGCCGGAACCACCTACTAGAGAGACCGGAACCACCTGCCAGACCCGCCTGAACCACCTGCTGAGTACGCTGGAACAACCTGCTCTACTCGCTGGAGCCACCTGCTGGACACGCCAAAATCACCTGATGGCTACGCCAGCACCACTCGGCAGACAAGCCAGAATCACCTGCAGGGTATGCCGGAACCACCTCTCAGACGTGCCAGAACCCCTTGTCGGACACTCCGGAATCACCTGTCAGGCATGCCGGAACCACCTCTCGAACGTGCCAGAATGACGTGCCAGAGACACCGGATGCACCTGCCGAGCACGCCGGAACCTCCTCTTCGACTCGCCGGAACCACCAGCCAGAGACGCCAAAATCCCCTGCCAGGTAGGCCAGAATCACATGGCGGACGCTCCGGAATCTCCCGCCGGGAAGGTAGGAACCACCTCTCAAACATACTGGAAGCACGTGCCGGACATGCCGGCACCACGTACTGGACAGACCAGAAACACCTGCCGGACCTGCCTGAACCACCTGCTGAGCACACCGGAACAACTTGCTCGACTCGCTGGAGCCACCTGCTGGACACCCCAAAATCACCAGCCAGCTATGCCAGAACCACTTGCCGTACACTCCGGAATCACCTGCTGGTTACACCAGAGCCACTTGGTGGACAATCCAGAATCACCTGCCGGACATGCCAGAACCACCTGTCACACATGCCGGAACCATGTGCCTGACACGCCGGAACCACCTCGCGGACAGACCGGAACCACCTACCAGACATGCCTGAACCACCTGCCGAGCATGCCGGAACCACCTGCCGGACACGCCAAAATCACCTGCGGGCTAGGCCAGAACCACTTGTAGGACTCTCCTGGAGCACCTGCCGGGCATGCGGGAACCACCTCTCAGACGTGCCAGAACCACGCGCGGCACATGACGGAACCCATTACCGGACAGACCGGAACCACCTGCCGGACACGCCAGAATCACCTGCCAAGAACACCGGAACCACCTGAACAGCTCGCCAGAAACACCTGCCGGACATGCCAAAATCACCTGCCGGCTACACCAGAACCTCTTGCCGGACACTCCGGAATCACCTGCCAGACATGATGCAACCAAATGTCAGACGTGCCAGAACCACGTGCCAGAGACACCGGATGCAACTGCCGAGCATGCCGGAACCTCCTGCTCAACTCGCTGTAACCACCTGCCGGGGACGCCAAAATCACCTGTCAGCTAGGCCAGAACCACGTGGCGGACTCTATGGAATCACCCGCCGGGCATGCCGGAACCAGCTCTCAGACGTGCCAGAAGCACGTGCCGGACACGCCGGAACCACCTACTAGAGAGACCGGAACCACCTGCCAGACCCGCCTGAACCACCTGCTGAGTACGCTGGAACAACCTGCTCTACTCGCTGGAGCCACCTGCTGGACACGCCAAAATCACCTGATGGCTACGCCAGCACCACTCGGCAGACAAGCCAGAATCACCTGCAGGGTATGCCGGAACCACCTCTCAGACGTGCCAGAACCCCTTGTCGGACACTCCGGAATCACCTGTCAGGCATGCCGGAACCACCTCTCGAACGTGCCAGAATGACGTGCCAGAGACACCGGATGCACCTGCCGAGCACGCCGGAACCTCCTCTTCGACTCGCCGGAACCACCAGCCAGAGACGCCAAAATCCCCTGCCAGGTAGGCCAGAATCACATGGCGGACGCTCCGGAATCTCCCGCCGGGAAGGTAGGAACCACCTCTCAAACATACTGGAAGCACGTGCCGGACATGCCGGCACCACGTACTGGACAGACCAGAAACACCTGCCGGACCTGCCTGAACCACCTGCTGAGCACACCGGAACAACTTGCTCGACTCGCTGGAGCCACCTGCTGGACACCCCAAAATCACCAGCCAGCTATGCCAGAACCACTTGCCGTACACTCCGGAATCACCTGCTGGTTACACCAGAGCCACTTGGTGGACAATCCAGAATCACCTGCCGGACATGCCAGAACCACCTGTCACACATGCCGGAACCACGTGCCTGACACGCCGGAACCACCTCGCGGACAGACCGGAACCACCTACCAGACATGCCGGAACCACCTGCCGGACACGCCAAAATCACCTGCGGGCTAGGCCAGAACCACTTGTAGGACTCTCCTGGAGCACCTGCCGGGCATGCGGGAACCACCTCTCAGACGTGCCAGAACCACGCGCGGCACATGACGGAACCCATTACCGGACAGACCGGAACCACCTGCCGGACACGCCAGAATCACCTGCCAAGAACACCGGAACCACCTGAACAGCTCGCCAGAAACACCTGCCGGACATGCCAAAATCACCTGCCGGCTACACCAGAACCTCTTGCCGGACACTCCGGAATCACCTGCCAGACATGATGCAACCAAATGTCAGACGTGCCAGAACCACGTGCCAGAGACACCGGATGCAACTGCCGAGCATGCCGGAACCTCCTGCTCAACTCGCTGTAACCACCTGCCGGGGACGCCAAAATCACCTGTCAGCTAGGCCAGAACCACGTGGCGGACTCTATGGAATCACCCGCCGGGCATGCCGGAACCAGCTCTCAGACGTGCCAGAAGCACGTGCCGGACACGCCGGAACCACCTACTAGAGAGACCGGAACCACCTGCCAGACCCGCCTGAACCACCTGCTGAGTACGCTGGAACAACCTGCTCTACTCGCTGGAGCCACCTGCTGGACACGCCAAAATCACCTGATGGCTACGCCAGCACCACTCGGCAGACAAGCCAGAATCACCTGCAGGGTATGCCGGAACCACCTCTCAGACGTGCCAGAACCCCTTGTCGGACACTCCGGAATCACCTGTCAGGCATGCCGGAACCACCTCTCGAACGTGCCAGAATGACGTGCCAGAGACACCGGATGCACCTGCCGAGCACGCCGGAACCTCCTCTTCGACTCGCCGGAACCACCAGCCAGAGACGCCAAAATCCCCTGCCAGGTAGGCCAGAATCACATGGCGGACGCTCCGGAATCTCCCGCCGGGAAGGTAGGAACCACCTCTCAAACATACTGGAAGCACGTGCCGGACATGCCGGCACCACGTACTGGACAGACCAGAAACACCTGCCGGACCTGCCTGAACCACCTGCTGAGCACACCGGAACAACTTGCTCGACTCGCTGGAGCCACCTGCTGGACACCCCAAAATCACCAGCCAGCTATGCCAGAACCACTTGCCGTACACTCCGGAATCACCTGCTGGTTACACCAGAGCCACTTGGTGGACAATCCAGAATCACCTGCCGGACATGCCAGAACCACCTGTCACACATGCCGGAACCACGTGCCTGACACGCCGGAACCACCTCGCGGACAGACCGGAACCACCTACCAGACATGCCGGAACCACCTGCCGGACACGCCAAAATCACCTGCGGGCTAGGCCAGAACCACTTGTAGGACTCTCCTGGAGCACCTGCCGGGCATGCGGGAACCACCTCTCAGACGTGCCAGAACCACGTGCGGCACATGACGGAACCCATTACCGGACAGACCGGAACCACCTGCCGGACACGCCAGAATCACCTGCCAAGAACACCGGAACCACCTGAACAGCTCGCCAGAAACACCTGCCGGACATGCCAAAATCACCTGCCGGCTACACCAGAACCTCTTGCCGGACACTCCGGAATCACCTGCCAGACATGATGCAACCAAATGTCAGACGTGCCAGAACCACGTGCCAGAGACACCGGATGCAACTGCCGAGCATGCCGGAACCTCCTGCTCAACTCGCTGTAACCACCTGCCGGGGACGCCAAAATCACCTGTCAGCTAGGCCAGAACCACGTGGCGGACTCTATGGAATCACCCGCCGGGCATGCCGGAACCAGCTCTCAGACGTGCCAGAAGCACGTGCCGGACACGCCGGAACCACCTACTAGAGAGACCGGAACCACCTGCCAGACCCGCCTGAACCACCTGCTGAGTACGCTGGAACAACCTGCTCTACTCGCTGGAGCCACCTGCTGGACACGCCAAAATCACCTGATGGCTACGCCAGCACCACTCGGCAGACAAGCCAGAATCACCTGCAGGGTATGCCGGAACCACCTCTCAGACGTGCCAGAACCCCTTGTCGGACACTCCGGAATCACCTGTCAGGCATGCCGGAACCACCTCTCGAACGTGCCAGAATGACGTGCCAGAGACACCGGATGCACCTGCCGAGCACGCCGGAACCTCCTCTTCGACTCGCCGGAACCACCAGCCAGAGACGCCAAAATCCCCTGCCAGGTAGGCCAGAATCACATGGCGGACGCTCCGGAATCTCCCGCCGGGAAGGTAGGAACCACCTCTCAAACATACTGGAAGCACGTGCCGGACATGCCGGCACCACGTACTGGACAGACCAGAAACACCTGCCGGACCTGCCTGAACCACCTGCTGAGCACACCGGAACAACTTGCTCGACTCGCTGGAGCCACCTGCTGGACACCCCAAAATCACCAGCCAGCTATGCCAGAACCACTTGCCGTACACTCCGGAATCACCTGCTGGTTACACCAGAGCCACTTGGTGGACAATCCAGAATCACCTGCCGGACATGCCAGAACCACCTGTCACACATGCCGGAACCACGTGCCTGACACGCCGGAACCACCTCGCGGACAGACCGGAACCACCTACCAGACATGCCGGAACCACCTGCCGGACACGCCAAAATCACCTGCGGGCTAGGCCAGAACCACTTGTAGGACTCTCCTGGAGCACCTGCCGGGCATGCGGGAACCACCTCTCAGACGTGCCAGAACCACGTGCGGCACATGACGGAACCCATTACCGGACAGACCGGAACCACCTGCCGGACACGCCAGAATCACCTGCCAAGAACACCGGAACCACCTGAACAGCTCGCCAGAAACACCTGCCGGACATGCCAAAATCACCTGCCGGCTACACCAGAACCTCTTGCCGGACACTCCGGAATCACCTGCCAGACATGATGCAACCAAATGTCAGACGTGCCAGAACCACGTGCCAGAGACACCGGATGCAACTGCCGAGCATGCCGGAACCTCCTGCTCAACTCGCTGTAACCACCTGCCGGGGACGCCAAAATCACCTGTCAGCTAGGCCAGAACCACGTGGCGGACTCTATGGAATCACCCGCCGGGCATGCCGGAACCAGCTCTCAGACGTGCCAGAAGCACGTGCCGGACACGCCGGAACCACCTACTAGAGAGACCGGAACCACCTGCCAGACCCGCCTGAACCACCTGCTGAGTACGCTGGAACAACCTGCTCTACTCGCTGGAGCCACCTGCTGGACACGCCAAAATCACCTGATGGCTACGCCAGCACCACTCGGCAGACAAGCCAGAATCACCTGCAGGGTATGCCGGAACCACCTCTCAGACGTGCCAGAACCCCTTGTCGGACACTCCGGAATCACCTGTCAGGCATGCCGGAACCACCTCTCGAACGTGCCAGAATGACGTGCCAGAGACACCGGATGCACCTGCCGAGCACGCCGGAACCTCCTCTTCGACTCGCCGGAACCACCAGCCAGAGACGCCAAAATCCCCTGCCAGGTAGGCCAGAATCACATGGCGGACGCTCCGGAATCTCCCGCCGGGAAGGTAGGAACCACCTCTCAAACATACTGGAAGCACGTGCCGGACATGCCGGCACCACGTACTGGACAGACCAGAAACACCTGCCGGACCTGCCTGAACCACCTGCTGAGCACACCGGAACAACTTGCTCGACTCGCTGGAGCCACCTGCTGGACACCCCAAAATCACCAGCCAGCTATGCCAGAACCACTTGCCGTACACTCCGGAATCACCTGCTGGTTACACCAGAGCCACTTGGTGGACAATCCAGAATCACCTGCCGGACATGCCAGAACCACCTGTCACACATGCCGGAACCACGTGCCTGACACGCCGGAACCACCTCGCGGACAGACCGGAACCACCTACCAGACATGCCGGAACCACCTGCCGGACACGCCAAAATCACCTGCGGGCTAGGCCAGAACCACTTGTAGGACTCTCCTGGAGCACCTGCCGGGCATGCGGGAACCACCTCTCAGACGTGCCAGAACCACGTGCGGCACATGACGGAACCCATTACCGGACAGACCGGAACCACCTGCCGGACACGCCAGAATCACCTGCCAAGAACACCGGAACCACCTGAACAGCTCGCCAGAAACACCTGCCGGACATGCCAAAGTCACCTGCCGGCTACACCAGAACCTCTTGCCGGACACTCCGGAATCACCTGCCAGACATGATGCAACCAAATGTCAGACGTGCCAGAACCACGTGCCAGAGACACCGGATGCAACTGCCGAGCATGCCGGAACCTCCTGCTCAACTCGCTGTAACCACCTGCCGGGGACGCCAAAATCACCTGTCAGCTAGGCCAGAACCACGTGGCGGACTCTATGGAATCACCCGCCGGGCATGCCGGAACCAGCTCTCAGACGTGCCAGAAGCACGTGCCGGACACGCCGGAACCACCTACTAGAGAGACCGGAACCACCTGCCAGACCCGCCTGAACCACCTGCTGAGTACGCTGGAACAACCTGCTCTACTCGCTGGAGCCACCTGCTGGACACGCCAAAATCACCTGATGGCTACGCCAGCACCACTCGGCAGACAAGCCAGAATCACCTGCAGGGTATGCCGGAACCACCTCTCAGACGTGCCAGAACCCCTTGTCGGACACTCCGGAATCACCTGTCAGGCATGCCGGAACCACCTCTCGAACGTGCCAGAATGACGTGCCAGAGACACCGGATGCACCTGCCGAGCACGCCGGAACCTCCTCTTCGACTCGCCGGAACCACCAGCCAGAGACGCCAAAATCCCCTGCCAGGTAGGCCAGAATCACATGGCGGACGCTCCGGAATCTCCCGCCGGGAAGGTAGGAACCACCTCTCAAACATACTGGAAGCACGTGCCGGACATGCCGGCACCACGTACTGGACAGACCAGAAACACCTGCCGGACCTGCCTGAACCACCTGCTGAGCACACCGGAACAACTTGCTCGACTCGCTGGAGCCACCTGCTGGACACCCCAAAATCACCAGCCAGCTATGCCAGAACCACTTGCCGTACACTCCGGAATCACCTGCTGGTTACACCAGAGCCACTTGGTGGACAATCCAGAATCACCTGCCGGACATGCCAGAACCACCTGTCACACATGCCGGAACCACGTGCCTGACACGCCGGAACCACCTCGCGGACAGACCGGAACCACCTACCAGACATGCCTGAACCACCTGCCAAGCATGCCGGAACCACCTGCCGGACACGCCAAAATCACCTGCGGGCTAGGCCAGAACCACTTGTAGGACTCTCCTGGAGCACCTGCCGGGCATGCGGGAACCACCTCTCAGACGTGCCAGAACCACGCGCGGCACATGACGGAACCCATTACCGGACAGACCGGAACCACCTGCCGGACACGCCAGAATCACCTGCCAAGAACACCGGAACCACCTGAACAGCTCGCCAGAAACACCTGCCGGACATGCCAAAATCACCTGCCGGCTACACCAGAACCTCTTGCCGGACACTCCGGAATCACCTGCCAGACATGATGCAACCAAATGTCAGACGTGCCAGAACCACGTGCCAGAGACACCGGATGCAACTGCCGAGCATGCCGGAACCTCCTGCTCAACTCGCTGTAACCACCTGCCGGGGACGCCAAAATCACCTGTCAGCTAGGCCAGAACCACGTGGCGGACTCTATGGAATCACCCGCCGGGCATGCCGGAACCAGCTCTCAGACGTGCCAGAAGCACGTGCCGGACACGCCGGAACCACCTACTAGAGAGACCGGAACCACCTGCCAGACCCGCCTGAACCACCTGCTGAGTACGCTGGAACAACCTGCTCTACTCGCTGGAGCCACCTGCTGGACACGCCAAAATCACCTGATGGCTACGCCAGCACCACTCGGCAGACAAGCCAGAATCACCTGCAGGGTATGCCGGAACCACCTCTCAGACGTGCCAGAACCCCTTGTCGGACACTCCGGAATCACCTGTCAGGCATGCCGGAACCACCTCTCGAACGTGCCAGAATGACGTGCCAGAGACACCGGATGCACCTGCCGAGCACGCCGGAACCTCCTCTTCGACTCGCCGGAACCACCAGCCAGAGACGCCAAAATCCCCTGCCAGGTAGGCCAGAATCACATGGCGGACGCTCCGGAATCTCCCGCCGGGAAGGTAGGAACCACCTCTCAAACATACTGGAAGCACGTGCCGGACATGCCGGCACCACGTACTGGACAGACCAGAAACACCTGCCGGACCTGCCTGAACCACCTGCTGAGCACACCGGAACAACTTGCTCGACTCGCTGGAGCCACCTGCTGGACACCCCAAAATCACCAGCCAGCTATGCCAGAACCACTTGCCGTACACTCCGGAATCACCTGCTGGTTACACCAGAGCCACTTGGTGGACAATCCAGAATCACCTGCCGGACATGCCAGAACCACCTGTCACACATGCCGGAACCACGTGCCTGACACGCCGGAACCACCTCGCGGACAGACCGGAACCACCTACCAGACATGCCTGAACCACCTGCCGAGCATGCCGGAACCACCTGCCGGACACGCCAAAATCACCTGCGGGCTAGGCCAGAACCACTTGTAGGACTCTCCTGGAGCACCTGCCGGGCATGCGGGAACCACCTCTCAGACGTGCCAGAACCACGCGCGGCACATGACGGAACCCATTACCGGACAGACCGGAACCACCTGCCGGACACGCCAGAATCACCTGCCAAGAACACCGGAACCACCTGAACAGCTCGCCAGAAACACCTGCCGGACATGCCAAAGTCACCTGCCGGCTACACCAGAACCTCTTGCCGGACACTCCGGAATCACCTGCCAGACATGATGCAACCAAATGTCAGACGTGCCAGAACCACGTGCCAGAGACACCGGATGCAACTGCCGAGCATGCCGGAACCTCCTGCTCAACTCGCTGTAACCACCTGCCGGGGACGCCAAAATCACCTGTCAGCTAGGCCAGAACCACGTGGCGGACTCTATGGAATCACCCGCCGGGCATGCCGGAACCAGCTCTCAGACGTGCCAGAAGCACGTGCCGGACACGCCGGAACCACCTACTAGAGAGACCGGAACCACCTGCCAGACCCGCCTGAACCACCTGCTGAGTACGCTGGAACAACCTGCTCTACTCGCTGGAGCCACCTGCTGGACACGCCAAAATCACCTGATGGCTACGCCAGCACCACTCGGCAGACAAGCCAGAATCACCTGCAGGGTATGCCGGAACCACCTCTCAGACGTGCCAGAACCCCTTGTCGGACACTCCGGAATCACCTGTCAGGCATGCCGGAACCACCTCTCGAACGTGCCAGAATGACGTGCCAGAGACACCGGATGCACCTGCCGAGCACGCCGGAACCTCCTCTTCGACTCGCCGGAACCACCAGCCAGAGACGCCAAAATCCCCTGCCAGGTAGGCCAGAATCACATGGCGGACGCTCCGGAATCTCCCGCCGGGAAGGTAGGAACCACCTCTCAAACATACTGGAAGCACGTGCCGGACATGCCGGCACCACGTACTGGACAGACCAGAAACACCTGCCGGACCTGCCTGAACCACCTGCTGAGCACACCGGAACAACTTGCTCGACTCGCTGGAGTCACCTGCTGGACACCCCAAAATCACCAGCCAGCTATGCCAGAACCACTTGCCGTACACTCCGGAATCACCTGCTGGTTACACCAGAGCCACTTGGTGGACAATCCAGAATCACCTGCCGGACATGCCAGAACCACCTGTCACACATGCCGGAACCACGTGCCTGACACGCCGGAACCACCTCGCGGACAGACCGGAACCACCTACCAGACATGCCGGAACCACCTGCCGGACACGCCAAAATCACCTGCGGGCTAGGCCAGAACCACTTGTAGGACTCTCCTGGAGCACCTGCCGGGCATGCGGGAACCACCTCTCAGACGTGCCAGAACCACGTGCGGCACATGACGGAACCCATTACCGGACAGACCGGAACCACCTGCCGGACACGCCAGAATCACCTGCCAAGAACACCGGAACCACCTGAACAGCTCGCCAGAAACACCTGCCGGACATGCCAAAATCACCTGCCGGCTACACCAGAACCTCTTGCCGGACACTCCGGAATCACCTGCCAGACATGATGCAACCAAATGTCAGACGTGCCAGAACCACGTGCCAGAGACACCGGATGCAACTGCCGAGCATGCCGGAACCTCCTGCTCAACTCGCTGTAACCACCTGCCGGGGACGCCAAAATCACCTGTCAGCTAGGCCAGAACCACGTGGCGGACTCTATGGAATCACCCGCCGGGCATGCCGGAACCAGCTCTCAGACGTGCCAGAAGCACGTGCCGGACACGCCGGAACCACCTACTAGAGAGATCGGAACCACCTGCCAGACCCGCCTGAACCACCTGCTGAGTACGCTGGAACAACCTGCTCTACTCGCTGGAGCCACCTGCTGGACACGCCAAAATCACCTGATGGCTACGCCAGCACCACTCGGCAGACAAGCCAGAATCACCTGCAGGGTATGCCGGAACCACCTCTCAGACGTGCCAGAACCCCTTGTCGGACACTCCGGAATCACCTGTCAGGCATGCCGGAACCACCTCTCGAACGTGCCAGAATGACGTGCCAGAGACACCGGATGCACCTGCCGAGCACGCCGGAACCTCCTCTTCGACTCGCCGGAACCACCAGCCAGAGACGCCAAAATCCCCTGCCAGGTAGGCCAGAATCACATGGCGGACGCTCCGGAATCTCCCGCCGGGAAGGTAGGAACCACCTCTCAAACATACTGGAAGCACGTGCCGGACATGCCGGCACCACGTACTGGACAGACCAGAAACACCTGCCGGACCTGCCTGAACCACCTGCTGAGCACACCGGAACAACTTGCTCGACTCGCTGGAGCCACCTGCTGGACACCCCAAAATCACCAGCCAGCTATGCCAGAACCACTTGCCGTACACTCCGGAATCACCTGCTGGTTACACCAGAGCCACTTGGTGGACAATCCAGAATCACCTGCCGGACATGCCAGAACCACCTGTCACACATGCCGGAACCACGTGCCTGACACGCCGGAACCACCTCGCGGACAGACCGGAACCACCTACCAGACATGCCGGAACCACCTGCCGGACACGCCAAAATCACCTGCGGGCTAGGCCAGAACCACTTGTAGGACTCTCCTGGAGCACCTGCCGGGCATGCGGGAACCACCTCTCAGACGTGCCAGAACCACGTGCGGCACATGACGGAACCCATTACCGGACAGACCGGAACCACCTGCCGGACACGCCAGAATCACCTGCCAAGAACACCGGAACCACCTGAACAGCTCGCCAGAAACACCTGCCGGACATGCCAAAATCACCTGCCGGCTACACCAGAACCTCTTGCCGGACACTCCGGAATCACCTGCCAGACATGATGCAACCAAATGTCAGACGTGCCAGAACCACGTGCCAGAGACACCGGATGCAACTGCCGAGCATGCCGGAACCTCCTGCTCAACTCGCTGTAACCACCTGCCGGGGACGCCAAAATCACCTGTCAGCTAGGCCAGAACCACGTGGCGGACTCTATGGAATCACCCGCCGGGCATGCCGGAACCAGCTCTCAGACGTGCCAGAAGCACGTGCCGGACACGCCGGAACCACCTACTAGAGAGACCGGAACCACCTGCCAGACCCGCCTGAACCACCTGCTGAGTACGCTGGAACAACCTGCTCTACTCGCTGGAGCCACCTGCTGGACACGCCAAAATCACCTGATGGCTACGCCAGCACCACTCGGCAGACAAGCCAGAATCACCTGCAGGGTATGCCGGAACCACCTCTCAGACGTGCCAGAACCCCTTGTCGGACACTCCGGAATCACCTGTCAGGCATGCCGGAACCACCTCTCGAACGTGCCAGAATGACGTGCCAGAGACACCGGATGCACCTGCCGAGCACGCCGGAACCTCCTCTTCGACTCGCCGGAACCACCAGCCAGAGACGCCAAAATCCCCTGCCAGGTAGGCCAGAATCACATGGCGGACGCTCCGGAATCTCCCGCCGGGAAGGTAGGAACCACCTCTCAAACATACTGGAAGCACGTGCCGGACATGCCGGCACCACGTACTGGACAGACCAGAAACACCTGCCGGACCTGCCTGAACCACCTGCTGAGCACACCGGAACAACTTGCTCGACTCGCTGGAGCCACCTGCTGGACACCCCAAAATCACCAGCCAGCTATGCCAGAACCACTTGCCGTACACTCCGGAATCACCTGCTGGTTACACCAGAGCCACTTGGTGGACAATCCAGAATCACCTGCCGGACATGCCAGAACCACCTGTCACACATGCCGGAACCACGTGCCTGACACGCCGGAACCACCTCGCGGACAGACCGGAACCACCTACCAGACATGCCGGAACCACCTGCCGGACACGCCAAAATCACCTGCGGGCTAGGCCAGAACCACTTGTAGGACTCTCCTGGAGCACCTGCCGGGCATGCGGGAACCACCTCTCAGACGTGCCAGAACCACGTGCGGCACATGACGGAACCCATTACCGGACAGACCGGAACCACCTGCCGGACACGCCAGAATCACCTGCCAAGAACACCGGAACCACCTGAACAGCTCGCCAGAAACACCTGCCGGACATGCCAAAGTCACCTGCCGGCTACACCAGAACCTCTTGCCGGACACTCCGGAATCACCTGCCAGACATGATGCAACCAAATGTCAGACGTGCCAGAACCACGTGCCAGAGACACCGGATGCAACTGCCGAGCATGCCGGAACCTCCTGCTCAACTCGCTGTAACCACCTGCCGGGGACGCCAAAATCACCTGTCAGCTAGGCCAGAACCACGTGGCGGACTCTATGGAATCACCCGCCGGGCATGCCGGAACCAGCTCTCAGACGTGCCAGAAGCACGTGCCGGACACGCCGGAACCACCTACTAGAGAGACCGGAACCACCTGCCAGACCCGCCTGAACCACCTGCTGAGTACGCTGGAACAACCTGCTCTACTCGCTGGAGCCACCTGCTGGACACGCCAAAATCACCTGATGGCTACGCCAGCACCACTCGGCAGACAAGCCAGAATCACCTGCAGGGTATGCCGGAACCACCTCTCAGACGTGCCAGAACCCCTTGTCGGACACTCCGGAATCACCTGTCAGGCATGCCGGAACCACCTCTCGAACGTGCCAGAATGACGTGCCAGAGACACCGGATGCACCTGCCGAGCACGCCGGAACCTCCTCTTCGACTCGCCGGAACCACCAGCCAGAGACGCCAAAATCCCCTGCCAGGTAGGCCAGAATCACATGGCGGACGCTCCGGAATCTCCCGCCGGGAAGGTAGGAACCACCTCTCAAACATACTGGAAGCACGTGCCGGACATGCCGGCACCACGTACTGGACAGACCAGAAACACCTGCCGGACCTGCCTGAACCACCTGCTGAGCACACCGGAACAACTTGCTCGACTCGCTGGAGCCACCTGCTGGACACCCCAAAATCACCAGCCAGCTATGCCAGAACCACTTGCCGTACACTCCGGAATCACCTGCTGGTTACACCAGAGCCACTTGGTGGACAATCCAGAATCACCTGCCGGACATGCCAGAACCACCTGTCACACATGCCGGAACCACGTGCCTGACACGCCGGAACCACCTCGCGGACAGACCGGAACCACCTACCAGACATGCCTGAACCACCTGCCAAGCATGCCGGAACCACCTGCCGGACACGCCAAAATCACCTGCGGGCTAGGCCAGAACCACTTGTAGGACTCTCCTGGAGCACCTGCCGGGCATGCGGGAACCACCTCTCAGACGTGCCAGAACCACGCGCGGCACATGACGGAACCCATTACCGGACAGACCGGAACCACCTGCCGGACACGCCAGAATCACCTGCCAAGAACACCGGAACCACCTGAACAGCTCGCCAGAAACACCTGCCGGACATGCCAAAGTCACCTGCCGGCTACACCAGAACCTCTTGCCGGACACTCCGGAATCACCTGCCAGACATGATGCAACCAAATGTCAGACGTGCCAGAACCACGTGCCAGAGACACCGGATGCAACTGCCGAGCATGCCGGAACCTCCTGCTCAACTCGCTGTAACCACCTGCCGGGGACGCCAAAATCACCTGTCAGCTAGGCCAGAACCACGTGGCGGACTCTATGGAATCACCCGCCGGGCATGCCGGAACCAGCTCTCAGACGTGCCAGAAGCACGTGCCGGACACGCCGGAACCACCTACTAGAGAGACCGGAACCACCTGCCAGACCCGCCTGAACCACCTGCTGAGTACGCTGGAACAACCTGCTCTACTCGCTGGAGCCACCTGCTGGACACGCCAAAATCACCTGATGGCTACGCCAGCACCACTCGGCAGACAAGCCAGAATCACCTGCAGGGTATGCCGGAACCACCTCTCAGACGTGCCAGAACCCCTTGTCGGACACTCCGGAATCACCTGTCAGGCATGCCGGAACCACCTCTCGAACGTGCCAGAATGACGTGCCAGAGACACCGGATGCACCTGCCGAGCACGCCGGAACCTCCTCTTCGACTCGCCGGAACCACCAGCCAGAGACGCCAAAATCCCCTGCCAGGTAGGCCAGAATCACATGGCGGACGCTCCGGAATCTCCCGCCGGGAAGGTAGGAACCACCTCTCAAACATACTGGAAGCACGTGCCGGACATGCCGGCACCACGTACTGGACAGACCAGAAACACCTGCCGGACCTGCCTGAACCACCTGCTGAGCACACCGGAACAACTTGCTCGACTCGCTGGAGCCACCTGCTGGACACCCCAAAATCACCAGCCAGCTATGCCAGAACCACTTGCCGTACACTCCGGAATCACCTGCTGGTTACACCAGAGCCACTTGGTGGACAATCCAGAATCACCTGCCGGACATGCCAGAACCACCTGTCACACATGCCGGAACCACGTGCCTGACACGCCGGAACCACCTCGCGGACAGACCGGAACCACCTACCAGACATGCCTGAACCACCTGCCGAGCATGCCGGAACCACCTGCCGGACACGCCAAAATCACCTGCGGGCTAGGCCAGAACCACTTGTAGGACTCTCCTGGAGCACCTGCCGGGCATGCGGGAACCACCTCTCAGACGTGCCAGAACCACGCGCGGCACATGACGGAACCCATTACCGGACAGACCGGAACCACCTGCCGGACACGCCAGAATCACCTGCCAAGAACACCGGAACCACCTGAACAGCTCGCCAGAAACACCTGCCGGACATGCCAAAGTCACCTGCCGGCTACACCAGAACCTCTTGCCGGACACTCCGGAATCACCTGCCAGACATGATGCAACCAAATGTCAGACGTGCCAGAACCACGTGCCAGAGACACCGGATGCAACTGCCGAGCATGCCGGAACCTCCTGCTCAACTCGCTGTAACCACCTGCCGGGGACGCCAAAATCACCTGTCAGCTAGGCCAGAACCACGTGGCGGACTCTATGGAATCACCCGCCGGGCATGCCGGAACCAGCTCTCAGACGTGCCAGAAGCACGTGCCGGACACGCCGGAACCACCTACTAGAGAGACCGGAACCACCTGCCAGACCCGCCTGAACCACCTGCTGAGTACGCTGGAACAACCTGCTCTACTCGCTGGAGCCACCTGCTGGACACGCCAAAATCACCTGATGGCTACGCCAGCACCACTCGGCAGACAAGCCAGAATCACCTGCAGGGTATGCCGGAACCACCTCTCAGACGTGCCAGAACCCCTTGTCGGACACTCCGGAATCACCTGTCAGGCATGCCGGAACCACCTCTCGAACGTGCCAGAATGACGTGCCAGAGACACCGGATGCACCTGCCGAGCACGCCGGAACCTCCTCTTCGACTCGCCGGAACCACCAGCCAGAGACGCCAAAATCCCCTGCCAGGTAGGCCAGAATCACATGGCGGACGCTCCGGAATCTCCCGCCGGGAAGGTAGGAACCACCTCTCAAACATACTGGAAGCACGTGCCGGACATGCCGGCACCACGTACTGGACAGACCAGAAACACCTGCCGGACCTGCCTGAACCACCTGCTGAGCACACCGGAACAACTTGCTCGACTCGCTGGAGCCACCTGCTGGACACCCCAAAATCACCAGCCAGCTATGCCAGAACCACTTGCCGTACACTCCGGAATCACCTGCTGGTTACACCAGAGCCACTTGGTGGACAATCCAGAATCACCTGCCGGACATGCCAGAACCACCTGTCACACATGCCGGAACCACGTGCCTGACACGCCGGAACCACCTCGCGGACAGACCGGAACCACCTACCAGACATGCCTGAACCACCTGCCAAGCATGCCGGAACCACCTGCCGGACACGCCAAAATCACCTGCGGGCTAGGCCAGAACCACTTGTAGGACTCTCCTGGAGCACCTGCCGGGCATGCGGGAACCACCTCTCAGACGTGCCAGAACCACGCGCGGCACATGACGGAACCCATTACCGGACAGACCGGAACCACCTGCCGGACACGCCAGAATCACCTGCCAAGAACACCGGAACCACCTGAACAGCTCGCCAGAAACACCTGCCGGACATGCCAAAATCACCTGCCGGCTACACCAGAACCTCTTGCCGGACACTCCGGAATCACCTGCCAGACATGATGCAACCAAATGTCAGACGTGCCAGAACCACGTGCCAGAGACACCGGATGCAACTGCCGAGCATGCCGGAACCTCCTGCTCAACTCGCTGTAACCACCTGCCGGGGACGCCAAAATCACCTGTCAGCTAGGCCAGAACCACGTGGCGGACTCTATGGAATCACCCGCCGGGCATGCCGGAACCAGCTCTCAGACGTGCCAGAAGCACGTGCCGGACACGCCGGAACCACCTACTAGAGAGACCGGAACCACCTGCCAGACCCGCCTGAACCACCTGCTGAGTACGCTGGAACAACCTGCTCTACTCGCTGGAGCCACCTGCTGGACACGCCAAAATCACCTGATGGCTACGCCAGCACCACTCGGCAGACAAGCCAGAATCACCTGCAGGGTATGCCGGAACCACCTCTCAGACGTGCCAGAACCCCTTGTCGGACACTCCGGAATCACCTGTCAGGCATGCCGGAACCACCTCTCGAACGTGCCAGAATGATGTGCCAGAGACACCGGATGCACCTGCCGAGCACGCCGGAACCTCCTCTTCGACTCGCCGGAACCACCAGCCAGAGACGCCAAAATCCCCTGCCAGGTAGGCCAGAATCACATGGCGGACGCTCCGGAATCTCCCGCCGGGAAGGTAGGAACCACCTCTCAAACATACTGGAAGCACGTGCCGGACATGCCGGCACCACGTACTGGACAGACCAGAAACACCTGCCGGACCTGCCTGAACCACCTGCTGAGCACACCGGAACAACTTGCTCGACTCGCTGGAGCCACCTGCTGGACACCCCAAAATCACCAGCCAGCTATGCCAGAACCACTTGCCGTACACTCCGGAATCACCTGCTGGTTACACCAGAGCCACTTGGTGGACAATCCAGAATCACCTGCCGGACATGCCAGAACCACCTGTCACACATGCCGGAACCACGTGCCTGACACGCCGGAACCACCTCGCGGACAGACCGGAACCACCTACCAGACATGCCGGAACCACCTGCCGGACACGCCAAAATCACCTGCGGGCTAGGCCAGAACCACTTGTAGGACTCTCCTGGAGCACCTGCCGGGCATGCGGGAACCACCTCTCAGACGTGCCAGAACCACGTGCGGCACATGACGGAACCCATTACCGGACAGACCGGAACCACCTGCCGGACACGCCAGAATCACCTGCCAAGAACACCGGAACCACCTGAACAGCTCGCCAGAAACACCTGCCGGACATGCCAAAGTCACCTGCCGGCTACACCAGAACCTCTTGCCGGACACTCCGGAATCACCTGCCAGACATGATGCAACCAAATGTCAGACGTGCCAGAACCACGTGCCAGAGACACCGGATGCAACTGCCGAGCATGCCGGAACCTCCTGCTCAACTCGCTGTAACCACCTGCCGGGGACGCCAAAATCACCTGTCAGCTAGGCCAGAACCACGTGGCGGACTCTATGGAATCACCCGCCGGGCATGCCGGAACCAGCTCTCAGACGTGCCAGAAGCACGTGCCGGACACGCCGGAACCACCTACTAGAGAGACCGGAACCACCTGCCAGACCCGCCTGAACCACCTGCTGAGTACGCTGGAACAACCTGCTCTACTCGCTGGAGCCACCTGCTGGACACGCCAAAATCACCTGATGGCTACGCCAGCACCACTCGGCAGACAAGCCAGAATCACCTGCAGGGTATGCCGGAACCACCTCTCAGACGTGCCAGAACCCCTTGTCGGACACTCCGGAATCACCTGTCAGGCATGCCGGAACCACCTCTCGAACGTGCCAGAATGACGTGCCAGAGACACCGGATGCACCTGCCGAGCACGCCGGAACCTCCTCTTCGACTCGCCGGAACCACCAGCCAGAGACGCCAAAATCCCCTGCCAGGTAGGCCAGAATCACATGGCGGACGCTCCGGAATCTCCCGCCGGGAAGGTAGGAACCACCTCTCAAACATACTGGAAGCACGTGCCGGACATGCCGGCACCACGTACTGGACAGACCAGAAACACCTGCCGGACCTGCCTGAACCACCTGCTGAGCACACCGGAACAACTTGCTCGACTCGCTGGAGCCACCTGCTGGACACCCCAAAATCACCAGCCAGCTATGCCAGAACCACTTGCCGTACACTCCGGAATCACCTGCTGGTTACACCAGAGCCACTTGGTGGACAATCCAGAATCACCTGCCGGACATGCCAGAACCACCTGTCACACATGCCGGAACCACGTGCCTGACACGCCGGAACCACCTCGCGGACAGACCGGAACCACCTACCAGACATGCCTGAACCACCTGCCAAGCATGCCGGAACCACCTGCCGGACACGCCAAAATCACCTGCGGGCTAGGCCAGAACCACTTGTAGGACTCTCCTGGAGCACCTGCCGGGCATGCGGGAACCACCTCTCAGACGTGCCAGAACCACGTGCGGCACATGACGGAACCCATTACCGGACAGACCGGAACCACCTGCCGGACACGCCAGAATCACCTGCCAAGAACACCGGAACCACCTGAACAGCTCGCCAGAAACACCTGCCGGACATGCCAAAGTCACCTGCCGGCTACACCAGAACCTCTTGCCGGACACTCCGGAATCACCTGCCAGACATGATGCAACCAAATGTCAGACGTGCCAGAACCACGTGCCAGAGACACCGGATGCAACTGCCGAGCATGCCGGAACCTCCTGCTCAACTCGCTGTAACCACCTGCCGGGGACGCCAAAATCACCTGTCAGCTAGGCCAGAACCACGTGGCGGACTCTATGGAATCACCCGCCGGGCATGCCGGAACCAGCTCTCAGACGTGCCAGAAGCACGTGCCGGACACGCCGGAACCACCTACTAGAGAGACCGGAACCACCTGCCAGACCCGCCTGAACCACCTGCTGAGTACGCTGGAACAACCTGCTCTACTCGCTGGAGCCACCTGCTGGACACGCCAAAATCACCTGATGGCTACGCCAGCACCACTCGGCAGACAAGCCAGAATCACCTGCAGGGTATGCCGGAACCACCTCTCAGACGTGCCAGAACCCCTTGTCGGACACTCCGGAATCACCTGTCAGGCATGCCGGAACCACCTCTCGAACGTGCCAGAATGACGTGCCAGAGACACCGGATGCACCTGCCGAGCACGCCGGAACCTCCTCTTCGACTCGCCGGAACCACCAGCCAGAGACGCCAAAATCCCCTGCCAGGTAGGCCAGAATCACATGGCAGACGCTCCGGAATCTCCCGCCGGGAAGGTAGGAACCACCTCTCAAACATACTGGAAGCACGTGCCGGACATGCCGGCACCACGTACTGGACAGACCAGAAACACCTGCCGGACCTGCCTGAACCACCTGCTGAGCACACCGGAACAACTTGCTCGACTCGCTGGAGCCACCTGCTGGACACCCCAAAATCACCAGCCAGCTATGCCAGAACCACTTGCCGTACACTCCGGAATCACCTGCTGGTTACACCAGAGCCACTTGGTGGACAATCCAGAATCACCTGCCGGACATGCCAGAACCACCTGTCACACATGCCGGAACCACGTGCCTGACACGCCGGAACCACCTCGCGGACAGACCGGAACCACCTACCAGACATGCCGGAACCACCTGCCGGACACGCCAAAATCACCTGCGGGCTAGGCCAGAACCACTTGTAGGACTCTCCTGGAGCACCTGCCGGGCATGCGGGAACCACCTCTCAGACGTGCCAGAACCACGTGCGGCACATGACGGAACCCATTACCGGACAGACCGGAACCACCTGCCGGACACGCCAGAATCACCTGCCAAGAACACCGGAACCACCTGAACAGCTCGCCAGAAACACCTGCCGGACATGCCAAAATCACCTGCCGGCTACACCAGAACCTCTTGCCGGACACTCCGGAATCACCTGCCAGACATGATGCAACCAAATGTCAGACGTGCCAGAACCACGTGCCAGAGACACCGGATGCAACTGCCGAGCATGCCGGAACCTCCTGCTCAACTCGCTGTAACCACCTGCCGGGGACGCCAAAATCACCTGTCAGCTAGGCCAGAACCACGTGGCGGACTCTATGGAATCACCCGCCGGGCATGCCGGAACCAGCTCTCAGACGTGCCAGAAGCACGTGCCGGACACGCCGGAACCACCTACTAGAGAGACCGGAACCACCTGCCAGACCCGCCTGAACCACCTGCTGAGTACGCTGGAACAACCTGCTCTACTCGCTGGAGCCACCTGCTGGACACGCCAAAATCACCTGATGGCTACGCCAGCACCACTCGGCAGACAAGCCAGAATCACCTGCAGGGTATGCCGGAACCACCTCTCAGACGTGCCAGAACCCCTTGTCGGACACTCCGGAATCACCTGTCAGGCATGCCGGAACCACCTCTCGAACGTGCCAGAATGACGTGCCAGAGACACCGGATGCACCTGCCGAGCACGCCGGAACCTCCTCTTCGACTCGCCGGAACCACCAGCCAGAGACGCCAAAATCCCCTGCCAGGTAGGCCAGAATCACATGGCGGACGCTCCGGAATCTCCCGCCGGGAAGGTAGGAACCACCTCTCAAACATACTGGAAGCACGTGCCGGACATGCCGGCACCACGTACTGGACAGACCAGAAACACCTGCCGGACCTGCCTGAACCACCTGCTGAGCACACCGGAACAACTTGCTCGACTCGCTGGAGCCACCTGCTGGACACCCCAAAATCACCAGCCAGCTATGCCAGAACCACTTGCCGTACACTCCGGAATCACCTGCTGGTTACACCAGAGCCACTTGGTGGACAATCCAGAATCACCTGCCGGACATGCCAGAACCACCTGTCACACATGCCGGAACCACGTGCCTGACACGCCGGAACCACCTCGCGGACAGACCTGAACCACCTACCAGACATGCCTGAACCACCTGCCAAGCATGCCGGAACCACCTGCCGGACACGCCAAAATCACCTGCGGGCTAGGCCAGAACCACTTGTAGGACTCTCCTGGAGCACCTGCCGGGCATGCGGGAACCACCTCTCAGACGTGCCAGAACCACGTGCGGCACATGACGGAACCCATTACCGGACAGACCGGAACCACCTGCCGGACACGCCAGAATCACCTGCCAAGAACACCGGAACCACCTGAACAGCTCGCCAGAAACACCTGCCGGACATGCCAAAGTCACCTGCCGGCTACACCAGAACCTCTTGCCGGACACTCCGGAATCACCTGCCAGACATGATGCAACCAAATGTCAGACGTGCCAGAACCACGTGCCAGAGACACCGGATGCAACTGCCGAGCATGCCGGAACCTCCTGCTCAACTCGCTGTAACCACCTGCCGGGGACGCCAAAATCACCTGTCAGCTAGGCCAGAACCACGTGGCGGACTCTATGGAATCACCCGCCGGGCATGCCGGAACCAGCTCTCAGACGTGCCAGAAGCACGTGCCGGACACGCCGGAACCACCTACTAGAGAGACCGGAACCACCTGCCAGACCCGCCTGAACCACCTGCTGAGTACGCTGGAACAACCTGCTCTACTCGCTGGAGCCACCTGCTGGACACGCCAAAATCACCTGATGGCTACGCCAGCACCACTCGGCAGACAAGCCAGAATCACCTGCAGGGTATGCCGGAACCACCTCTCAGACGTGCCAGAACCCCTTGTCGGACACTCCGGAATCACCTGTCAGGCATGCCGGAACCACCTCTCGAACGTGCCAGAATGACGTGCCAGAGACACCGGATGCACCTGCCGAGCACGCCGGAACCTCCTCTTCGACTCGCCGGAACCACCAGCCAGAGACGCCAAAATCCCCTGCCAGGTAGGCCAGAATCACATGGCGGACGCTCCGGAATCTCCCGCCGGGAAGGTAGGAACCACCTCTCAAACATACTGGAAGCACGTGCCGGACATGCCGGCACCACGTACTGGACAGACCAGAAACACCTGCCGGACCTGCCTGAACCACCTGCTGAGCACACCGGAACAACTTGCTCGACTCGCTGGAGCCACCTGCTGGACACCCCAAAATCACCAGCCAGCTATGCCAGAACCACTTGCCGTACACTCCGGAATCACCTGCTGGTTACACCAGAGCCACTTGGTGGACAATCCAGAATCACCTGCCGGACATGCCAGAACCACCTGTCACACATGCCGGAACCACGTGCCTGACACGCCGGAACCACCTCGCGGACAGACCGGAACCACCTACCAGACATGCCGGAACCACCTGCCGGACACGCCAAAATCACCTGCGGGCTAGGCCAGAACCACTTGTAGGACTCTCCTGGAGCACCTGCCGGGCATGCGGGAACCACCTCTCAGACGTGCCAGAACCACGTGCGGCACATGACGGAACCCATTACCGGACAGACCGGAACCACCTGCCGGACACGCCAGAATCACCTGCCAAGAACACCGGAACCACCTGAACAGCTCGCCAGAAACACCTGCCGGACATGCCAAAATCACCTGCCGGCTACACCAGAACCTCTTGCCGGACACTCCGGAATCACCTGCCAGACATGATGCAACCAAATGTCAGACGTGCCAGAACCACGTGCCAGAGACACCGGATGCAACTGCCGAGCATGCCGGAACCTCCTGCTCAACTCGCTGTAACCACCTGCCGGGGACGCCAAAATCACCTGTCAGCTAGGCCAGAACCACGTGGCGGACTCTATGGAATCACCCGCCGGGCATGCCGGAACCAGCTCTCAGACGTGCCAGAAGCACGTGCCGGACACGCCGGAACCACCTACTAGAGAGACCGGAACCACCTGCCAGACCCGCCTGAACCACCTGCTGAGTACGCTGGAACAACCTGCTCTACTCGCTGGAGCCACCTGCTGGACACGCCAAAATCACCTGATGGCTACGCCAGCACCACTCGGCAGACAAGCCAGAATCACCTGCAGGGTATGCCGGAACCACCTCTCAGACGTGCCAGAACCCCTTGTCGGACACTCCGGAATCACCTGTCAGGCATGCCGGAACCACCTCTCGAACGTGCCAGAATGACGTGCCAGAGACACCGGATGCACCTGCCGAGCACGCCGGAACCTCCTCTTCGACTCGCCGGAACCACCAGCCAGAGACGCCAAAATCCCCTGCCAGGTAGGCCAGAATCACATGGCGGACGCTCCGGAATCTCCCGCCGGGAAGGTAGGAACCACCTCTCAAACATACTGGAAGCACGTGCCGGACATGCCGGCACCACGTACTGGACAGACCAGAAACACCTGCCGGACCTGCCTGAACCACCTGCTGAGCACACCGGAACAACTTGCTCGACTCGCTGGAGCCACCTGCTGGACACCCCAAAATCACCAGCCAGCTATGCCAGAACCACTTGCCGTACACTCCGGAATCACCTGCTGGTTACACCAGAGCCACTTGGTGGACAATCCAGAATCACCTGCCGGACATGCCAGAACCACCTGTCACACATGCCGGAACCACGTGCCTGACACGCCGGAACCACCTCGCGGACAGACCGGAACCACCTACCAGACATGCCTGAACCACCTGCCAAGCATGCCGGAACCACCTGCCGGACACGCCAAAATCACCTGCGGGCTAGGCCAGAACCACTTGTAGGACTCTCCTGGAGCACCTGCCGGGCATGCGGGAACCACCTCTCAGACGTGCCAGAACCACGTGCGGCACATGATGGAACCCATTACCGGACAGACCGGAACCACCTGCCGGACACGCCAGAATCACCTGCCAAGAACACCGGAACCACCTGAACAGCTCGCCAGAAACACCTGCCGGACATGCCAAAATCACCTGCCGGCTACACCAGAACCTCTTGCCGGACACTCCGGAATCACCTGCCAGACATGATGCAACCAAATGTCAGACGTGCCAGAACCACGTGCCAGAGACACCGGATGCAACTGCCGAGCATGCCGGAACCTCCTGCTCAACTCGCTGTAACCACCTGCCGGGGACGCCAAAATCACCTGTCAGCTAGGCCAGAACCACGTGGCGGACTCTATGGAATCACCCGCCGGGCATGCCGGAACCAGCTCTCAGACGTGCCAGAAGCACGTGCCGGACACGCCGGAACCACCTACTAGAGAGACCGGAACCACCTGCCAGACCCGCCTGAACCACCTGCTGAGTACGCTGGAACAACCTGCTCTACTCGCTGGAGCCACCTGCTGGACACGCCAAAATCACCTGATGGCTACGCCAGCACCACTCGGCAGACAAGCCAGAATCACCTGCAGGGTATGCCGGAACCACCTCTCAGACGTGCCAGAACCCCTTGTCGGACACTCCGGAATCACCTGTCAGGCATGCCGGAACCACCTCTCGAACGTGCCAGAATGACGTGCCAGAGACACCGGATGCACCTGCCGAGCACGCCGGAACCTCCTCTTCGACTCGCCGGAACCACCAGCCAGAGACGCCAAAATCCCCTGCCAGGTAGGCCAGAATCACATGGCGGACGCTCCGGAATCTCCCGCCGGGAAGGTAGGAACCACCTCTCAAACATACTGGAAGCACGTGCCGGACATGCCGGCACCACGTACTGGACAGACCAGAAACACCTGCCGGACCTGCCTGAACCACCTGCTGAGCACACCGGAACAACTTGCTCGACTCGCTGGAGCCACCTGCTGGACACCCCAAAATCACCAGCCAGCTATGCCAGAACCACTTGCCGTACACTCCGGAATCACCTGCTGGTTACACCAGAGCCACTTGGTGGACAATCCAGAATCACCTGCCGGACATGCCAGAACCACCTGTCACACATGCCGGAACCACGTGCCTGACACGCCGGAACCACCTCGCGGACAGACCGGAACCACCTACCAGACATGCCTGAACCACCTGCCAAGCATGCCGGAACCACCTGCCGGACACGCCAAAATCACCTGCGGGCTAGGCCAGAACCACTTGTAGGACTCTCCTGGAGCACCTGCCGGGCATGCGGGAACCACCTCTCAGACGTGCCAGAACCACGCGCGGCACATGACGGAACCCATTACCGGACAGACCGGAACCACCTGCCGGACACGCCAGAATCACCTGCCAAGAACACCGGAACCACCTGAACAGCTCGCCAGAAACACCTGCCGGACATGCCAAAATCACCTGCCGGCTACACCAGAACCTCTTGCCGGACACTCCGGAATCACCTGCCAGACATGATGCAACCAAATGTCAGACGTGCCAGAACCACGTGCCAGAGACACCGGATGCAACTGCCGAGCATGCCGGAACCTCCTGCTCAACTCGCTGTAACCACCTGCCGGGGACGCCAAAATCACCTGTCAGCTAGGCCAGAACCACGTGGCGGACTCTATGGAATCACCCGCCGGGCATGCCGGAACCAGCTCTCAGACGTGCCAGAAGCACGTGCCGGACACGCCGGAACCACCTACTAGAGAGACCGGAACCACCTGCCAGACCCGCCTGAACCACCTGCTGAGTACGCTGGAACAACCTGCTCTACTCGCTGGAGCCACCTGCTGGACACGCCAAAATCACCTGATGGCTACGCCAGCACCACTCGGCAGACAAGCCAGAATCACCTGCAGGGTATGCCGGAACCACCTCTCAGACGTGCCAGAACCCCTTGTCGGACACTCCGGAATCACCTGTCAGGCATGCCGGAACCACCTCTCGAACGTGCCAGAATGACGTGCCAGAGACACCGGATGCACCTGCCGAGCACGCCGGAACCTCCTCTTCGACTCGCCGGAACCACCAGCCAGAGACGCCAAAATCCCCTGCCAGGTAGGCCAGAATCACATGGCAGACGCTCCGGAATCTCCCGCCGGGAAGGTAGGAACCACCTCTCAAACATACTGGAAGCACGTGCCGGACATGCCGGCACCACGTACTGGACAGACCAGAAACACCTGCCGGACCTGCCTGAACCACCTGCTGAGCACACCGGAACAACTTGCTCGACTCGCTGGAGCCACCTGCTGGACACCCCAAAATCACCAGCCAGCTATGCCAGAACCACTTGCCGTACACTCCGGAATCACCTGCTGGTTACACCAGAGCCACTTGGTGGACAATCCAGAATCACCTGCCGGACATGCCAGAACCACCTGTCACACATGCCGGAACCACGTGCCTGACACGCCGGAACCACCTCGCGGACAGACCGGAACCACCTACCAGACATGCCGGAACCACCTGCCGGACACGCCAAAATCACCTGCGGGCTAGGCCAGAACCACTTGTAGGACTCTCCTGGAGCACCTGCCGGGCATGCGGGAACCACCTCTCAGACGTGCCAGAACCACGTGCGGCACATGACGGAACCCATTACCGGACAGACCGGAACCACCTGCCGGACACGCCAGAATCACCTGCCAAGAACACCGGAACCACCTGAACAGCTCGCCAGAAACACCTGCCGGACATGCCAAAATCACCTGCCGGCTACACCAGAACCTCTTGCCGGACACTCCGGAATCACCTGCCAGACATGATGCAACCAAATGTCAGACGTGCCAGAACCACGTGCCAGAGACACCGGATGCAACTGCCGAGCATGCCGGAACCTCCTGCTCAACTCGCTGTAACCACCTGCCGGGGACGCCAAAATCACCTGTCAGCTAGGCCAGAACCACGTGGCGGACTCTATGGAATCACCCGCCGGGCATGCCGGAACCAGCTCTCAGACGTGCCAGAAGCACGTGCCGGACACGCCGGAACCACCTACTAGAGAGACCGGAACCACCTGCCAGACCCGCCTGAACCACCTGCTGAGTACGCTGGAACAACCTGCTCTACTCGCTGGAGCCACCTGCTGGACACGCCAAAATCACCTGATGGCTACGCCAGCACCACTCGGCAGACAAGCCAGAATCACCTGCAGGGTATGCCGGAACCACCTCTCAGACGTGCCAGAACCCCTTGTCGGACACTCCGGAATCACCTGTCAGGCATGCCGGAACCACCTCTCGAACGTGCCAGAATGACGTGCCAGAGACACCGGATGCACCTGCCGAGCACGCCGGAACCTCCTCTTCGACTCGCCGGAACCACCAGCCAGAGACGCCAAAATCCCCTGCCAGGTAGGCCAGAATCACATGGCGGACGCTCCGGAATCTCCCGCCGGGAAGGTAGGAACCACCTCTCAAACATACTGGAAGCACGTGCCGGACATGCCGGCACCACGTACTGGACAGACCAGAAACACCTGCCGGACCTGCCTGAACCACCTGCTGAGCACACCGGAACAACTTGCTCGACTCGCTGGAGCCACCTGCTGGACACCCCAAAATCACCAGCCAGCTATGCCAGAACCACTTGCCGTACACTCCGGAATCACCTGCTGGTTACACCAGAGCCACTTGGTGGACAATCCAGAATCACCTGCCGGACATGCCAGAACCACCTGTCACACATGCCGGAACCACGTGCCTGACACGCCGGAACCACCTCGCGGACAGACCGGAACCACCTACCAGACATGCCTGAACCACCTGCCAAGCATGCCGGAACCACCTGCCGGACACGCCAAAATCACCTGCGGGCTAGGCCAGAACCACTTGTAGGACTCTCCTGGAGCACCTGCCGGGCATGCGGGAACCACCTCTCAGACGTGCCAGAACCACGCGCGGCACATGACGGAACCCATTACCGGACAGACCGGAACCACCTGCCGGACACGCCAGAATCACCTGTCAAGAACACCGGAACCACCTGAACAGCTCGCCAGAAACACCTGCCGGACATGCCAAAATCACCTGCCGGCTACACCAGAACCTCTTGCCGGACACTCCGGAATCACCTGCCAGACATGATGCAACCAAATGTCAGACGTGCCAGAACCACGTGCCAGAGACACCGGATGCAACTGCCGAGCATGCCGGAACCTCCTGCTCAACTCGCTGTAACCACCTGCCGGGGACGCCAAAATCACCTGTCAGCTAGGCCAGAACCACGTGGCGGACTCTATGGAATCACCCGCCGGGCATGCCGGAACCAGCTCTCAGACGTGCCAGAAGCACGTGCCGGACACGCCGGAACCACCTACTAGAGAGACCGGAACCACCTGCCAGACCCGCCTGAACCACCTGCTGAGTACGCTGGAACAACCTGCTCTACTCGCTGGAGCCACCTGCTGGACACGCCAAAATCACCTGATGGCTACGCCAGCACCACTCGGCAGACAAGCCAGAATCACCTGCAGGGTATGCCGGAACCACCTCTCAGACGTGCCAGAACCCCTTGTCGGACACTCCGGAATCACCTGTCAGGCATGCCGGAACCACCTCTCGAACGTGCCAGAATGACGTGCCAGAGACACCGGATGCACCTGCCGAGCACGCCGGAACCTCCTCTTCGACTCGCCGGAACCACCAGCCAGAGACGCCAAAATCCCCTGCCAGGTAGGCCAGAATCACATGGCGGACGCTCCGGAATCTCCCGCCGGGAAGGTAGGAACCACCTCTCAAACATACTGGAAGCACGTGCCGGACATGCCGGCACCACGTACTGGACAGACCAGAAACACCTGCCGGACCTGCCTGAACCACCTGCTGAGCACACCGGAACAACTTGCTCGACTCGCTGGAGCCACCTGCTGGACACCCCAAAATCACCAGCCAGCTATGCCAGAACCACTTGCCGTACACTCCGGAATCACCTGCTGGTTACACCAGAGCCACTTGGTGGACAATCCAGAATCACCTGCCGGACATGCCAGAACCACCTGTCACACATGCCGGAACCACGTGCCTGACACGCCGGAACCACCTCGCGGACAGACCGGAACCACCTACCAGACATGCCGGAACCACCTGCCGGACACGCCAAAATCACCTGCGGGCTAGGCCAGAACCACTTGTAGGACTCTCCTGGAGCACCTGCCGGGCATGCGGGAACCACCTCTCAGACGTGCCAGAACCACGTGCGGCACATGACGGAACCCATTACCGGACAGACCGGAACCACCTGCCGGACACGCCAGAATCACCTGCCAAGAACACCGGAACCACCTGAACAGCTCGCCAGAAACACCTGCCGGACATGCCAAAATCACCTGCCGGCTACACCAGAACCTCTTGCCGGACACTCCGGAATCACCTGCCAGACATGATGCAACCAAATGTCAGACGTGCCAGAACCACGTGCCAGAGACACCGGATGCAACTGCCGAGCATGCCGGAACCTCCTGCTCAACTCGCTGTAACCACCTGCCGGGGACGCCAAAATCACCTGTCAGCTAGGCCAGAACCACGTGGCGGACTCTATGGAATCACCCGCCGGGCATGCCGGAACCAGCTCTCAGACGTGCCAGAAGCACGTGCCGGACACGCCGGAACCACCTACTAGAGAGACCGGAACCACCTGCCAGACCCGCCTGAACCACCTGCTGAGTACGCTGGAACAACCTGCTCTACTCGCTGGAGCCACCTGCTGGACACGCCAAAATCACCTGATGGCTACGCCAGCACCACTCGGCAGACAAGCCAGAATCACCTGCAGGGTATGCCGGAACCACCTCTCAGACGTGCCAGAACCCCTTGTCGGACACTCCGGAATCACCTGTCAGGCATGCCGGAACCACCTCTCGAACGTGCCAGAATGACGTGCCAGAGACACCGGATGCACCTGCCGAGCACGCCGGAACCTCCTCTTCGACTCGCCGGAACCACCAGCCAGAGACGCCAAAATCCCCTGCCAGGTAGGCCAGAATCACATGGCGGACGCTCCGGAATCTCCCGCCGGGAAGGTAGGAACCACCTCTCAAACATACTGGAAGCACGTGCCGGACATGCCGGCACCACGTACTGGACAGACCAGAAACACCTGCCGGACCTGCCTGAACCACCTGCTGAGCACACCGGAACAACTTGCTCGACTCGCTGGAGCCACCTGCTGGACACCCCAAAATCACCAGCCAGCTATGCCAGAACCACTTGCCGTACACTCCGGAATCACCTGCTGGTTACACCAGAGCCACTTGGTGGACAATCCAGAATCACCTGCCGGACATGCCAGAACCACCTGTCACACATGCCGGAACCACGTGCCTGACACGCCGGAACCACCTCGCGGACAGACCGGAACCACCTACCAAACATGCCTGAACCACCTGCCAAGCATGCCGGAACCACCTGCCGGACACGCCAAAATCACCTGCGGGCTAGGCCAGAACCACTTGTAGGACTCTCCTGGAGCACCTGCCGGGCATGCGGGAACCACCTCTCAGACGTGCCAGAACCACGTGCGGCACATGATGGAACCCATTACCGGACAGACCGGAACCACCTGCCGGACACGCCAGAATCACCTGCCAAGAACACCGGAACCACCTGAACAGCTCGCCAGAAACACCTGCCGGACATGCCAAAATCACCTGCCGGCTACACCAGAACCTCTTGCCGGACACTCCGGAATCACCTGCCAGACATGATGCAACCAAATGTCAGACGTGCCAGAACCACGTGCCAGAGACACCGGATGCAACTGCCGAGCATGCCGGAACCTCCTGCTCAACTCGCTGTAACCACCTGCCGGGGACGCCAAAATCACCTGTCAGCTAGGCCAGAACCACGTGGCGGACTCTATGGAATCACCCGCCGGGCATGCCGGAACCAGCTCTCAGACGTGCCAGAAGCACGTGCCGGACACGCCGGAACCACCTACTAGAGAGACCGGAACCACCTGCCAGACCCGCCTGAACCACCTGCTGAGTACGCTGGAACAACCTGCTCTACTCGCTGGAGCCACCTGCTGGACACGCCAAAATCACCTGATGGCTACGCCAGCACCACTCGGCAGACAAGCCAGAATCACCTGCAGGGTATGCCGGAACCACCTCTCAGACGTGCCAGAACCCCTTGTCGGACACTCCGGAATCACCTGTCAGGCATGCCGGAACCACCTCTCGAACGTGCCAGAATGACGTGCCAGAGACACCGGATGCACCTGCCGAGCACGCCGGAACCTCCTCTTCGACTCGCCGGAACCACCAGCCAGAGACGCCAAAATCCCCTGCCAGGTAGGCCAGAATCACATGGCGGACGCTCCGGAATCTCCCGCCGGGAAGGTAGGAACCACCTCTCAAACATACTGGAAGCACGTGCCGGACATGCCGGCACCACGTACTGGACAGACCAGAAACACCTGCCGGACCTGCCTGAACCACCTGCTGAGCACACCGGAACAACTTGCTCGACTCGCTGGAGCCACCTGCTGGACACCCCAAAATCACCAGCCAGCTATGCCAGAACCACTTGCCGTACACTCCGGAATCACCTGCTGGTTACACCAGAGCCACTTGGTGGACAATCCAGAATCACCTGCCGGACATGCCAGAACCACCTGTCACACATGCCGGAACCACGTGCCTGACACGCCGGAACCACCTCGCGGACAGACCGGAACCACCTACCAGACATGCCTGAACCACCTGCCAAGCATGCCGGAACCACCTGCCGGACACGCCAAAATCACCTGCGGGCTAGGCCAGAACCACTTGTAGGACTCTCCTGGAGCACCTGCCGGGCATGCGGGAACCACCTCTCAGACGTGCCAGAACCACGCGCGGCACATGACGGAACCCATTACCGGACAGACCGGAACCACCTGCCGGACACGCCAGAATCACCTGCCAAGAACACCGGAACCACCTGAACAGCTCGCCAGAAACACCTGCCGGACATGCCAAAATCACCTGCCGGCTACACCAGAACCTCTTGCCGGACACTCCGGAATCACCTGCCAGACATGATGCAACCAAATGTCAGACGTGCCAGAACCACGTGCCAGAGACACCGGATGCAACTGCCGAGCATGCCGGAACCTCCTGCTCAACTCGCTGTAACCACCTGCCGGGGACGCCAAAATCACCTGTCAGCTAGGCCAGAACCACGTGGCGGACTCTATGGAATCACCCGCCGGGCATGCCGGAACCAGCTCTCAGACGTGCCAGAAGCACGTGCCGGACACGCCGGAACCACCTACTAGAGAGACCGGAACCACCTGCCAGACCCGCCTGAACCACCTGCTGAGTACGCTGGAACAACCTGCTCTACTCGCTGGAGCCACCTGCTGGACACGCCAAAATCACCTGATGGCTACGCCAGCACCACTCGGCAGACAAGCCAGAATCACCTGCAGGGTATGCCGGAACCACCTCTCAGACGTGCCAGAACCCCTTGTCGGACACTCCGGAATCACCTGTCAGGCATGCCGGAACCACCTCTCGAACGTGCCAGAATGACGTGCCAGAGACACCGGATGCACCTGCCGAGCACGCCGGAACCTCCTCTTCGACTCGCCGGAACCACCAGCCAGAGACGCCAAAATCCCCTGCCAGGTAGGCCAGAATCACATGGCAGACGCTCCGGAATCTCCCGCCGGGAAGGTAGGAACCACCTCTCAAACATACTGGAAGCACGTGCCGGACATGCCGGCACCACGTACTGGACAGACCAGAAACACCTGCCGGACCTGCCTGAGCCACCTGCTGAGCACACCGGAACAACTTGCTCGACTCGCTGGAGCCACCTGCTGGACACCCCAAAATCACCAGCCAGCTATGCCAGAACCACTTGCCGTACACTCCGGAATCACCTGCTGGTTACACCAGAGCCACTTGGTGGACAATCCAGAATCACCTGCCGGACATGCCAGAACCACCTGTCACACATGCCGGAACCACGTGCCTGACACGCCGGAACCACCTCGCGGACAGACCGGAACCACCTACCAGACATGCCGGAACCACCTGCCGGACACGCCAAAATCACCTGCGGGCTAGGCCAGAACCACTTGTAGGACTCTCCTGGAGCACCTGCCGGGCATGCGGGAACCACCTCTCAGACGTGCCAGAACCACGTGCGGCACATGACGGAACCCATTACCGGACAGACCGGAACCACCTGCCGGACACGCCAGAATCACCTGCCAAGAACACCGGAACCACCTGAACAGCTCGCCAGAAACACCTGCCGGACATGCCAAAATCACCTGCCGGCTACACCAGAACCTCTTGCCGGACACTCCGGAATCACCTGCCAGACATGATGCAACCAAATGTCAGACGTGCCAGAACCACGTGCCAGAGACACCGGATGCAACTGCCGAGCATGCCGGAACCTCCTGCTCAACTCGCTGTAACCACCTGCCGGGGACGCCAAAATCACCTGTCAGCTAGGCCAGAACCACGTGGCGGACTCTATGGAATCACCCGCCGGGCATGCCGGAACCAGCTCTCAGACGTGCCAGAAGCACGTGCCGGACACGCCGGAACCACCTACTAGAGAGACCGGAACCACCTGCCAGACCCGCCTGAACCACCTGCTGAGTACGCTGGAACAACCTGCTCTACTCGCTGGAGCCACCTGCTGGACACGCCAAAATCACCTGATGGCTACGCCAGCACCACTCGGCAGACAAGCCAGAATCACCTGCAGGGTATGCCGGAACCACCTCTCAGACGTGCCAGAACCCCTTGTCGGACACTCCGGAATCACCTGTCAGGCATGCCGGAACCACCTCTCGAACGTGCCAGAATGACGTGCCAGAGACACCGGATGCACCTGCCGAGCACGCCGGAACCTCCTCTTCGACTCGCCGGAACCACCAGCCAGAGACGCCAAAATCCCCTGCCAGGTAGGCCAGAATCACATGGCGGACGCTCCGGAATCTCCCGCCGGGAAGGTAGGAACCACCTCTCAAACATACTGGAAGCACGTGCCGGACATGCCGGCACCACGTACTGGACAGACCAGAAACACCTGCCGGACCTGCCTGAACCACCTGCTGAGCACACCGGAACAACTTGCTCGACTCGCTGGAGCCACCTGCTGGACACCCCAAAATCACCAGCCAGCTATGCCAGAACCACTTGCCGTACACTCCGGAATCACCTGCTGGTTACACCAGAGCCACTTGGTGGACAATCCAGAATCACCTGCCGGACATGCCAGAACCACCTGTCACACATGCCGGAACCACGTGCCTGACACGCCGGAACCACCTCGCGGACAGACCGGAACCACCTACCAGACATGCCTGAACCACCTGCCAAGCATGCCGGAACCACCTGCCGGACACGCCAAAATCACCTGCGGGCTAGGCCAGAACCACTTGTAGGACTCTCCTGGAGCACCTGCCGGGCATGCGGGAACCACCTCTCAGACGTGCCAGAACCACGCGCGGCACATGACGGAACCCATTACCGGACAGACCGGAACCACCTGCCGGACACGCCAGAATCACCTGCCAAGAACACCGGAACCACCTGAACAGCTCGCCAGAAACACCTGCCGGACATGCCAAAATCACCTGCCGGCTACACCAGAACCTCTTGCCGGACACTCCGGAATCACCTGCCAGACATGATGCAACCAAATGTCAGACGTGCCAGAACCACGTGCCAGAGACACCGGATGCAACTGCCGAGCATGCCGGAACCTCCTGCTCAACTCGCTGTAACCACCTGCCGGGGACGCCAAAATCACCTGTCAGCTAGGCCAGAACCACGTGGCGGACTCTATGGAATCACCCGCCGGGCATGCCGGAACCAGCTCTCAGACGTGCCAGAAGCACGTGCCGGACACGCCGGAACCACCTACTAGAGAGACCGGAACCACCTGCCAGACCCGCCTGAACCACCTGCTGAGTACGCTGGAACAACCTGCTCTACTCGCTGGAGCCACCTGCTGGACACGCCAAAATCACCTGATGGCTACGCCAGCACCACTCGGCAGACAAGCCAGAATCACCTGCAGGGTATGCCGGAACCACCTCTCAGACGTGCCAGAACCCCTTGTCGGACACTCCGGAATCACCTGTCAGGCATGCCGGAACCACCTCTCGAACGTGCCAGAATGACGTGCCAGAGACACCGGATGCACCTGCCGAGCACGCCGGAACCTCCTCTTCGACTCGCCGGAACCACCAGCCAGAGACGCCAAAATCCCCTGCCAGGTAGGCCAGAATCACATGGCGGACGCTCCGGAATCTCCCGCCGGGAAGGTAGGAACCACCTCTCAAACATACTGGAAGCACGTGCCGGACATGCCGGCACCACGTACTGGACAGACCAGAAACACCTGCCGGACCTGCCTGAACCACCTGCTGAGCACACCGGAACAACTTGCTCGACTCGCTGGAGCCACCTGCTGGACACCCCAAAATCACCAGCCAGCTATGCCAGAACCACTTGCCGTACACTCCGGAATCACCTGCTGGTTACACCAGAGCCACTTGGTGGACAATCCAGAATCACCTGCCGGACATGCCAGAACCACCTGTCACACATGCCGGAACCCCGTGCCTGACACGCCGGAACCACCTCGCGGACAGACCGGAACCACCTACCAGACATGCCGGAACCACCTGCCGGACACGCCAAAATCACCTGCGGGCTAGGCCAGAACCACTTGTAGGACTCTCCTGGAGCACCTGCCGGGCATGCGGGAACCACCTCTCAGACGTGCCAGAACCACGTGCGGCACATGACGGAACCCATTACCGGACAGACCGGAACCACCTGCCGGACACGCCAGAATCACCTGCCAAGAACACCGGAACCACCTGAACAGCTCGCCAGAAACACCTGCCGGACATGCCAAAATCACCTGCCGGCTACACCAGAACCTCTTGCCGGACACTCCGGAATCACCTGCCAGACATGATGCAACCAAATGTCAGACGTGCCAGAACCACGTGCCAGAGACACCGGATGCAACTGCCGAGCATGCCGGAACCTCCTGCTCAACTCGCTGTAACCACCTGCCGGGGACGCCAAAATCACCTGTCAGCTAGGCCAGAACCACGTGGCGGACTCTATGGAATCACCCGCCGGGCATGCCGGAACCAGCTCTCAGACGTGCCAGAAGCACGTGCCGGACACGCCGGAACCACCTACTAGAGAGACCGGAACCACCTGCCAGACCCGCCTGAACCACCTGCTGAGTACGCTGGAACAACCTGCTCTACTCGCTGGAGCCACCTGCTGGACACGCCAAAATCACCTGATGGCTACGCCAGCACCACTCGGCAGACAAGCCAGAATCACCTGCAGGGTATGCCGGAACCACCTCTCAGACGTGCCAGAACCCCTTGTCGGACACTCCGGAATCACCTGTCAGGCATGCCGGAACCACCTCTCGAACGTGCCAGAATGACGTGCCAGAGACACCGGATGCACCTGCCGAGCACGCCGGAACCTCCTCTTCGACTCGCCGGAACCACCAGCCAGAGACGCCAAAATCCCCTGCCAGGTAGGCCAGAATCACATGGCGGACGCTCCGGAATCTCCCGCCGGGAAGGTAGGAACCACCTCTCAAACATACTGGAAGCACGTGCCGGACATGCCGGCACCACGTACTGGACAGACCAGAAACACCTGCCGGACCTGCCTGAACCACCTGCTGAGCACACCGGAACAACTTGCTCGACTCGCTGGAGCCACCTGCTGGACACCCCAAAATCACCAGCCAGCTATGCCAGAACCACTTGCCGTACACTCCGGAATCACCTGCTGGTTACACCAGAGCCACTTGGTGGACAATCCAGAATCACCTGCCGGACATGCCAGAACCACCTGTCACACATGCCGGAACCACGTGCCTGACACGCCGGAACCACCTCGCGGACAGACCGGAACCACCTACCAGACATGCCTGAACCACCTGCCAAGCATGCCGGAACCACCTGCCGGACACGCCAAAATCACCTGCGGGCTAGGCCAGAACCACTTGTAGGACTCTCCTGGAGCACCTGCCGGGCATGCGGGAACCACCTCTCAGACGTGCCAGAACCACGCGCGGCACATGACGGAACCCATTACCGGACAGACCGGAACCACCTGCCGGACACGCCAGAATCACCTGCCAAGAACACCGGAACCACCTGAACAGCTCGCCAGAAACACCTGCCGGACATGCCAAAATCACCTGCCGGCTACACCAGAACCTCTTGCCGGACACTCCGGAATCACCTGCCAGACATGATGCAACCAAATGTCAGACGTGCCAGAACCACGTGCCAGAGACACCGGATGCAACTGCCGAGCATGCCGGAACCTCCTGCTCAACTCGCTGTAACCACCTGCCGGGGACGCCAAAATCACCTGTCAGCTAGGCCAGAACCACGTGGCGGACTCTATGGAATCACCCGCCGGGCATGCCGGAACCAGCTCTCAGACGTGCCAGAAGCACGTGCCGGACACGCCGGAACCACCTACTAGAGAGACCGGAACCACCTGCCAGACCCGCCTGAACCACCTGCTGAGTACGCTGGAACAACCTGCTCTACTCGCTGGAGCCACCTGCTGGACACGCCAAAATCACCTGATGGCTACGCCAGCACCACTCGGCAGACAAGCCAGAATCACCTGCAGGGTATGCCGGAACCACCTCTCAGACGTGCCAGAACCCCTTGTCGGACACTCCGGAATCACCTGTCAGGCATGCCGGAACCACCTCTCGAACGTGCCAGAATGACGTGCCAGAGACACCGGATGCACCTGCCGAGCACGCCGGAACCTCCTCTTCGACTCGCCGGAACCACCAGCCAGAGACGCCAAAATCCCCTGCCAGGTAGGCCAGAATCACATGGCGGACGCTCCGGAATCTCCCGCCGGGAAGGTAGGAACCACCTCTCAAACATACTGGAAGCACGTGCCGGACATGCCGGCACCACGTACTGGACAGACCAGAAACACCTGCCGGACCTGCCTGAACCACCTGCTGAGCACACCGGAACAACTTGCTCGACTCGCTGGAGCCACCTGCTGGACACCCCAAAATCACCAGCCAGCTATGCCAGAACCACTTGCCGTACACTCCGGAATCACCTGCTGGTTACACCAGAGCCACTTGGTGGACAATCCAGAATCACCTGCCGGACATGCCAGAACCACCTGTCACACATGCCGGAACCCCGTGCCTGACACGCCGGAACCACCTCGCGGACAGACCGGAACCACCTACCAGACATGCCGGAACCACCTGCCGGACACGCCAAAATCACCTGCGGGCTAGGCCAGAACCACTTGTAGGACTCTCCTGGAGCACCTGCCGGGCATGCGGGAACCACCTCTCAGACGTGCCAGAACCACGTGCGGCACATGACGGAACCCATTACCGGACAGACCGGAACCACCTGCCGGACACGCCAGAATCACCTGCCAAGAACACCGGAACCACCTGAACAGCTCGCCAGAAACACCTGCCGGACATGCCAAAGTCACCTGCCGGCTACACCAGAACCTCTTGCCGGACACTCCGGAATCACCTGCCAGACATGATGCAACCAAATGTCAGACGTGCCAGAACCACGTGCCAGAGACACCGGATGCAACTGCCGAGCATGCCGGAACCTCCTGCTCAACTCGCTGTAACCACCTGCCGGGGACGCCAAAATCACCTGTCAGCTAGGCCAGAACCACGTGGCGGACTCTATGGAATCACCCGCCGGGCATGCCGGAACCAGCTCTCAGACGTGCCAGAAGCACGTGCCGGACACGCCGGAACCACCTACTAGAGAGACCGGAACCACCTGCCAGACCCGCCTGAACCACCTGCTGAGTACGCTGGAACAACCTGCTCTACTCGCTGGAGCCACCTGCTGGACATGCCAAAATCACCTGATGGCTACGCCAGCACCACTCGGCAGACAAGCCAGAATCACCTGCAGGGTATGCCGGAACCACCTCTCAGACGTGCCAGAACCCCTTGTCGGACACTCCGGAATCACCTGTCAGGCATGCCGGAACCACCTCTCGAACGTGCCAGAATGACGTGCCAGAGACACCGGATGCACCTGCCGAGCACGCCGGAACCTCCTCTTCGACTCGCCGGAACCACCAGCCAGAGACGCCAAAATCCCCTGCCAGGTAGGCCAGAATCACATGGCAGACGCTCCGGAATCTCCCGCCGGGAAGGTAGGAACCACCTCTCAAACATACTGGAAGCACGTGCCGGACATGCCGGCACCACGTACTGGACAGACCAGAAACACCTGCCGGACCTGCCTGAACCACCTGCTGAGCACACCGGAACAACTTGCTCGACTCGCTGGAGCCACCTGCTGGACACCCCAAAATCACCAGCCAGCTATGCCAGAACCACTTGCCGTACACTCCGGAATCACCTGCTGGTTACACCAGAGCCACTTGGTGGACAATCCAGAATCACCTGCCGGACATGCCAGAACCACCTGTCACACATGCCGGAACCACGTGCCTGACACGCCGGAACCACCTCGCGGACAGACCGGAACCACCTACGAGACATGCCGGAACCACCTGCCGGACACGCCAAAATCACCTGCGGGCTAGGCCAGAACCACTTGTAGGACTCTCCTGGAGCACCTGCCGGGCATGCGGGAACCACCTCTCAGACGTGCCAGAACCACGCGCGGCACATGACGGAACCCATTACCGGACAGACCGGAACCACCTGCCGGACACGCCAGAATCACCTGCCAAGAACACCGGAACCACCTGAACAGCTCGCCAGAAACACCTGCCGGACATGCCAAAATCACCTGCCGGCTACACCAGAACCTCTTGCCGGACACTCCGGAATCACCTGCCAGACATGATGCAACCAAATGTCAGACGTGCCAGAACCACGTGCCAGAGACACCGGATGCAACTGCCGAGCATGCCGGAACCTCCTGCTCAACTCGCTGTAACCACCTGCCGGGGACGCCAAAATCACCTGTCAGCTAGGCCAGAACCACGTGGCGGACTCTATGGAATCACCCGCCGGGCATGCCGGAACCAGCTCTCAGACGTGCCAGAAGCACGTGCCGGACACGCCGGAACCACCTACTAGAGAGACCGGAACCACCTGCCAGACCCGCCTGAACCACCTGCTGAGTACGCTGGAACAACCTGCTCTACTCGCTGGAGCCACCTGCTGGACACGCCAAAATCACCTGATGGCTACGCCAGCACCACTCGGCAGACAAGCCAGAATCACCTGCAGGGTATGCCGGAACCACCTCTCAGACGTGCCAGAACCCCTTGTCGGACACTCCGGAATCACCTGTCAGGCATGCCGGAACCACCTCTCGAACGTGCCAGAATGACGTGCCAGAGACACCGGATGCACCTGCCGAGCACGCCGGAACCTCCTCTTCGACTCGCCGGAACCACCAGCCAGAGACGCCAAAATCCCCTGCCAGGTAGGCCAGAATCACATGGCGGACGCTCCGGAATCTCCCGCCGGGAAGGTAGGAACCACCTCTCAAACATACTGGAAGCACGTGCCGGACATGCCGGCACCACGTACTGGACAGACCAGAAACACCTGCCGGACCTGCCTGAACCACCTGCTGAGCACACCGGAACAACTTGCTCGACTCGCTGGAGCCACCTGCTGGACACCCCAAAATCACCAGCCAGCTATGCCAGAACCACTTGCCGTACACTCCGGAATCACCTGCTGGTTACACCAGAGCCACTTGGTGGACAATCCAGAATCACCTGCCGGACATGCCAGAACCACCTGTCACACATGCCGGAACCCCGTGCCTGACACGCCGGAACCACCTCGCGGACAGACCGGAACCACCTACCAGACATGCCGGAACCACCTGCCGGACACGCCAAAATCACCTGCGGGCTAGGCCAGAACCACTTGTAGGACTCTCCTGGAGCACCTGCCGGGCATGCGGGAACCACCTCTCAGACGTGCCAGAACCACGCGCGGCACATGACGGAACCCATTACCGGACAGACCGGAACCACCTGCCGGACACGCCAGAATCACCTGCCAAGAACACCGGAACCACCTGAACAGCTCGCCAGAAACACCTGCCGGACATGCCAAAATCACCTGCCGGCTACACCAGAACCTCTTGCCGGACACTCCGGAATCACCTGCCAGACATGATGCAACCAAATGTCAGACGTGCCAGAACCACGTGCCAGAGACACCGGATGCAACTGCCGAGCATGCCGGAACCTCCTGCTCAACTCGCTGTAACCACCTGCCGGGGACGCCAAAATCACCTGTCAGCTAGGCCAGAACCACGTGGCGGACTCTATGGAATCACCCGCCGGGCATGCCGGAACCAGCTCTCAGACGTGCCAGAAGCACGTGCCGGACACGCCGGAACCACCTACTAGAGAGACCGGAACCACCTGCCAGACCCGCCTGAACCACCTGCTGAGTACGCTGGAACAACCTGCTCTACTCGCTGGAGCCACCTGCTGGACACGCCAAAATCACCTGATGGCTACGCCAGCACCACTCGGCAGACAAGCCAGAATCACCTGCAGGGTATGCCGGAACCACCTCTCAGACGTGCCAGAACCCCTTGTCGGACACTCCGGAATCACCTGTCAGGCATGCCGGAACCACCTCTCGAACGTGCCAGAATGACGTGCCAGAGACACCGGATGCACCTGCCGAGCACGCCGGAACCTCCTCTTCGACTCGCCGGAACCACCAGCCAGAGACGCCAAAATCCCCTGCCAGGTAGGCCAGAATCACATGGCGGACGCTCCGGAATCTCCCGCCGGGAAGGTAGGAACCACCTCTCAAACATACTGGAAGCACGTGCCGGACATGCCGGCACCACGTACTGGACAGACCAGAAACACCTGCCGGACCTGCCTGAACCACCTGCTGAGCACACCGGAACAACTTGCTCGACTCGCTGGAGCCACCTGCTGGACACCCCAAAATCACCAGCCAGCTATGCCAGAACCACTTGCCGTACACTCCGGAATCACCTGCTGGTTACACCAGAGCCACTTGGTGGACAATCCAGAATCACCTGCCGGACATGCCAGAACCACCTGTCACACATGCCGGAACCCCGTGCCTGACACGCCGGAACCACCTCGCGGACAGACCGGAACCACCTACCAGACATGCCGGAACCACCTGCCGGACACGCCAAAATCACCTGCGGGCTAGGCCAGAACCACTTGTAGGACTCTCCTGGAGCACCTGCCGGGCATGCGGGAACCACCTCTCAGACGTGCCAGAACCACGCGCGGCACATGACGGAACCCATTACCGGACAGACCGGAACCACCTGCCGGACACGCCAGAATCACCTGCCAAGAACACCGGAACCACCTGAACAGCTCGCCAGAAACACCTGCCGGACATGCCAAAGTCACCTGCCGGCTACACCAGAACCTCTTGCCGGACACTCCGGAATCACCTGCCAGACATGATGCAACCAAATGTCAGACGTGCCAGAACCACGTGCCAGAGACACCGGATGCAACTGCCGAGCATGCCGGAACCTCCTGCTCAACTCGCTGTAACCACCTGCCGGGGACGCCAAAATCACCTGTCAGCTAGGCCAGAACCACGTGGCGGACTCTATGGAATCACCCGCCGGGCATGCCGGAACCAGCTCTCAGACGTGCCAGAAGCACGTGCCGGACACGCCGGAACCACCTACTAGAGAGACCGGAACCACCTGCCAGACCCGCCTGAACCACCTGCTGAGTACGCTGGAACAACCTGCTCTACTCGCTGGAGCCACCTGCTGGACACGCCAAAATCACCTGATGGCTACGCCAGCACCACTCGGCAGACAAGCCAGAATCACCTGCAGGGTATGCCGGAACCACCTCTCAGACGTGCCAGAACCCCTTGTCGGACACTCCGGAATCACCTGTCAGGCATGCCGGAACCACCTCTCGAACGTGCCAGAATGACGTGCCAGAGACACCGGATGCACCTGCCGAGCACGCCGGAACCTCCTCTTCGACTCGCCGGAACCACCAGCCAGAGACGCCAAAATCCCCTGCCAGGTAGGCCAGAATCACATGGCAGACGCTCCGGAATCTCCCGCCGGGAAGGTAGGAACCACCTCTCAAACATACTGGAAGCACGTGCCGGACATGCCGGCACCACGTACTGGACAGACCAGAAACACCTGCCGGACCTGCCTGAACCACCTGCTGAGCACACCGGAACAACTTGCTCGACTCGCTGGAGCCACCTGCTGGACACCCCAAAATCACCAGCCAGCTATGCCAGAACCACTTGCCGTACACTCCGGAATCACCTGCTGGTTACACCAGAGCCACTTGGTGGACAATCCAGAATCACCTGCCGGACATGCCAGAACCACCTGTCACACATGCCGGAACCACGTGCCTGACACGCCGGAACCACCTCGCGGACAGACCGGAACCACCTACCAGACATGCCGGAACCACCTGCCGGACACGCCAAAATCACCTGCGGGCTAGGCCAGAACCACTTGTAGGACTCTCCTGGAGCACCTGCCGGGCATGCGGGAACCACCTCTCAGACGTGCCAGAACCACGCGCGGCACATGACGGAACCCATTACCGGACAGACCGGAACCACCTGCCGGACACGCCAGAATCACCTGCCAAGAACACCGGAACCACCTGAACAGCTCGCCAGAAACACCTGCCGGACATGCCAAAATCACCTGCCGGCTACACCAGAACCTCTTGCCGGACACTCCGGAATCACCTGCCAGACATGATGCAACCAAATGTCAGACGTGCCAGAACCACGTGCCAGAGACACCGGATGCAACTGCCGAGCATGCCGGAACCTCCTGCTCAACTCGCTGTAACCACCTGCCGGGGACGCCAAAATCACCTGTCAGCTAGGCCAGAACCACGTGGCGGACTCTATGGAATCACCCGCCGGGCATGCCGGAACCAGCTCTCAGACGTGCCAGAAGCACGTGCCGGACACGCCGGAACCACCTACTAGAGAGACCGGAACCACCTGCCAGACCCGCCTGAACCACCTGCTGAGTACGCTGGAACAACCTGCTCTACTCGCTGGAGCCACCTGCTGGACACGCCAAAATCACCTGATGGCTACGCCAGCACCACTCGGCAGACAAGCCAGAATCACCTGCAGGGTATGCCGGAACCACCTCTCAGACGTGCCAGAACCCCTTGTCGGACACTCCGGAATCACCTGTCAGGCATGCCGGAACCACCTCTCGAACGTGCCAGAATGACGTGCCAGAGACACCGGATGCACCTGCCGAGCACGCCGGAACCTCCTCTTCGACTCGCCGGAACCACCAGCCAGAGACGCCAAAATCCCCTGCCAGGTAGGCCAGAATCACATGGCGGACGCTCCGGAATCTCCCGCCGGGAAGGTAGGAACCACCTCTCAAACATACTGGAAGCACGTGCCGGACATGCCGGCACCACGTACTGGACAGACCAGAAACACCTGCCGGACCTGCCTGAACCACCTGCTGAGCACACCGGAACAACTTGCTCGACTCGCTGGAGCCACCTGCTGGACACCCCAAAATCACCAGCCAGCTATGCCAGAACCACTTGCCGTACACTCCGGAATCACCTGCTGGTTACACCAGAGCCACTTGGTGGACAATCCAGAATCACCTGCCGGACATGCCAGAACCACCTGTCACACATGCCGGAACCCCGTGCCTGACACGCCGGAACCACCTCGCGGACAGACCGGAACCACCTACCAGACATGCCGGAACCACCTGCCGGACACGCCAAAATCACCTGCGGGCTAGGCCAGAACCACTTGTAGGACTCTCCTGGAGCACCTGCCGGGCATGCGGGAACCACCTCTCAGACGTGCCAGAACCACGCGCGGCACATGACGGAACCCATTACCGGGCAGACCGGAACCACCTGCCGGACACGCCAGAATCACCTGCCAAGAACACCGGAACCACCTGAACAGCTCGCCAGAAACACCTGCCGGACATGCCAAAATCACCTGCCGGCTACACCAGAACCTCTTGCCGGACACTCCGGAATCACCTGCCAGACATGATGCAACCAAATGTCAGACGTGCCAGAACCACGTGCCAGAGACACCGGATGCAACTGCCGAGCATGCCGGAACCTCCTGCTCAACTCGCTGTAACCACCTGCCGGGGACGCCAAAATCACCTGTCAGCTAGGCCAGAACCACGTGGCGGACTCTATGGAATCACCCGCCGGGCATGCCGGAACCAGCTCTCAGACGTGCCAGAAGCACGTGCCGGACACGCCGGAACCACCTACTAGAGAGACCGGAACCACCTGCCAGACCCGCCTGAACCACCTGCTGAGTACGCTGGAACAACCTGCTCTACTCGCTGGAGCCACCTGCTGGACACGCCAAAATCACCTGATGGCTACGCCAGCACCACTCGGCAGACAAGCCAGAATCACCTGCAGGGTATGCCGGAACCACCTCTCAGACGTGCCAGAACCCCTTGTCGGACACTCCGGAATCACCTGTCAGGCATGCCGGAACCACCTCTCGAACGTGCCAGAATGACGTGCCAGAGACACCGGATGCACCTGCCGAGCACGCCGGAACCTCCTCTTCGACTCGCCGGAACCACCAGCCAGAGACGCCAAAATCCCCTGCCAGGTAGGCCAGAATCACATGGCGGACGCTCCGGAATCTCCCGCCGGGAAGGTAGGAACCACCTCTCAAACATACTGGAAGCACGTGCCGGACATGCCGGCACCACGTACTGGACAGACCAGAAACACCTGCCGGACCTGCCTGAACCACCTGCTGAGCACACCGGAACAACTTGCTCGACTCGCTGGAGCCACCTGCTGGACACCCCAAAATCACCAGCCAGCTATGCCAGAACCACTTGCCGTACACTCCGGAATCACCTGCTGGTTACACCAGAGCCACTTGGTGGACAATCCAGAATCACCTGCCGGACATGCCAGAACCACCTGTCACACATGCCGGAACCACGTGCCTGACACGCCGGAACCACCTCGCGGACAGACCGGAACCACCTACCAGACATGCCGGAACCACCTGCCGGACACGCCAAAATCACCTGCGGGCTAGGCCAGAACCACTTGTAGGACTCTCCTGGAGCACCTGCCGGGCATGCGGGAACCACCTCTCAGACGTGCCAGAACCACGCGCGGCACATGACGGAACCCATTACCGGACAGACCGGAACCACCTGCCGGACACGCCAGAATCACCTGCCAAGAACACCGGAACCACCTGAACAGCTCGCCAGAAACACCTGCCGGACATGCCAAAATCACCTGCCGGCTACACCAGAACCTCTTGCCGGACACTCCGGAATCACCTGCCAGACATGATGCAACCAAATGTCAGACGTGCCAGAACCACGTGCCAGAGACACCGGATGCAACTGCCGAGCATGCCGGAACCTCCTGCTCAACTCGCTGTAACCACCTGCCGGGGACGCCAAAATCACCTGTCAGCTAGGCCAGAACCACGTGGCGGACTCTATGGAATCACCCGCCGGGCATGCCGGAACCAGCTCTCAGACGTGCCAGAAGCACGTGCCGGACACGCCGGAACCACCTACTAGAGAGACCGGAACCACCTGCCAGACCCGCCTGAACCACCTGCTGAGTACGCTGGAACAACCTGCTCTACTCGCTGGAGCCACCTGCTGGACACGCCAAAATCACCTGATGGCTACGCCAGCACCACTCGGCAGACAAGCCAGAATCACCTGCAGGGTATGCCGGAACCACCTCTCAGACGTGCCAGAACCCCTTGTCGGACACTCCGGAATCACCTGTCAGGCATGCCGGAACCACCTCTCGAACGTGCCAGAATGACGTGCCAGAGACACCGGATGCACCTGCCGAGCACGCCGGAACCTCCTCTTCGACTCGCCGGAACCACCAGCCAGAGACGCCAAAATCCCCTGCCAGGTAGGCCAGAATCACATGGCGGACGCTCCGGAATCTCCCGCCGGGAAGGTAGGAACCACCTCTCAAACATACTGGAAGCACGTGCCGGACATGCCGGCACCACGTACTGGACAGACCAGAAACACCTGCCGGACCTGCCTGAACCACCTGCTGAGCACACCGGAACAACTTGCTCGACTCGCTGGAGCCACCTGCTGGACACCCCAAAATCACCAGCCAGCTATGCCAGAACCACTTGCCGTACACTCCGGAATCACCTGCTGGTTACACCAGAGCCACTTGGTGGACAATCCAGAATCACCTGCCAGACATGCCAGAACCACCTGTCACACATGCCGGAACCACGTGCCTGACACGCCGGAACCACCTCGCGGACAGACCGGAACCACCTACCAGACATGCCGGAACCACCTGCCGGACACGCCAAAATCACCTGCGGGCTAGGCCAGAACCACTTGTAGGACTCTCCTGGAGCACCTGCCGGGCATGCGGGAACCACCTCTCAGACGTGCCAGAACCACGTGCGGCACATGACGGAACCCATTACCGGACAGACCGGAACCACCTGCCGGACACGCCAGAATCACCTGCCAAGAACACCGGAACCACCTGAACAGCTCGCCAGAAACACCTGCCGGACATGCCAAAATCACCTGCCGGCTACACCAGAACCTCTTGCCGGACACTCCGGAATCACCTGCCAGACATGATGCAACCAAATGTCAGACGTGCCAGAACCACGTGCCAGAGACACCGGATGCAACTGCCGAGCATGCCGGAACCTCCTGCTCAACTCGCTGTAACCACCTGCCGGGGACGCCAAAATCACCTGTCAGCTAGGCCAGAACCACGTGGCGGACTCTATGGAATCACCCGCCGGGCATGCCGGAACCAGCTCTCAGACGTGCCAGAAGCACGTGCCGGACACGCCGGAACCACCTACTAGAGAGACCGGAACCACCTGCCAGACCCGCCTGAACCACCTGCTGAGTACGCTGGAACAACCTGCTCTACTCGCTGGAGCCACCTGCTGGACACGCCAAAATCACCTGATGGCTACGCCAGCACCACTCGGCAGACAAGCCAGAATCACCTGCAGGGTATGCCGGAACCACCTCTCAGACGTGCCAGAACCCCTTGTCGGACACTCCGGAATCACCTGTCAGGCATGCCGGAACCACCTCTCGAACGTGCCAGAATGACGTGCCAGAGACACCGGATGCACCTGCCGAGCACGCCGGAACCTCCTCTTCGACTCGCCGGAACCACCAGCCAGAGACGCCAAAATCCCCTGCCAGGTAGGCCAGAATCACATGGCGGACGCTCCGGAATCTCCCGCCGGGAAGGTAGGAACCACCTCTCAAACATACTGGAAGCACGTGCCGGACATGCCGGCACCACGTACTGGACAGACCAGAAACACCTGCCGGACCTGCCTGAACCACCTGCTGAGCACACCGGAACAACTTGCTCGACTCGCTGGAGCCACCTGCTGGACACCCCAAAATCACCAGCCAGCTATGCCAGAACCACTTGCCGTACACTCCGGAATCACCTGCTGGTTACACCAGAGCCACTTGGTGGACAATCCAGAATCACCTGCCGGACATGCCAGAACCACCTGTCACACATGCCGGAACCACGTGCCTGACACGCCGGAACCACCTCGCGGACAGACCGGAACCACCTACCAGACATGCCTGAACCACCTGCCGAGCATGCCGGAACCACCTGCCGGACACGCCAAAATCACCTGCGGGCTAGGCCAGAACCACTTGTAGGACTCTCCTGGAGCACCTGCCGGGCATGCGGGAACCACCTCTCAGACGTGCCAGAACCACGTGCGGCACATGACGGAACCCATTACCGGACAGACCGGAACCACCTGCCGGACACGCCAGAATCACCTGCCAAGAACACCGGAACCACCTGAACAGCTCGCCAGAAACACCTGCCGGACATGCCAAAATCACCTGCCGGCTACACCAGAACCTCTTGCCGGACACTCCGGAATCACCTGCCAGACATGATGCAACCAAATGTCAGACGTGCCAGAACCACGTGCCAGAGACACCGGATGCAACTGCCGAGCATGCCGGAACCTCCTGCTCAACTCGCTGTAACCACCTGCCGGGGACGCCAAAATCACCTGTCAGCTAGGCCAGAACCACGTGGCGGACTCTATGGAATCACCCGCCGGGCATGCCGGAACCAGCTCTCAGACGTGCCAGAAGCACGTGCCGGACACGCCGGAACCACCTACTAGAGAGACCGGAACCACCTGCCAGACCCGCCTGAACCACCTGCTGAGTACGCTGGAACAACCTGCTCTACTCGCTGGAGCCACCTGCTGGACACGCCAAAATCACCTGATGGCTACGCCAGCACCACTCGGCAGACAAGCCAGAATCACCTGCAGGGTATGCCGGAACCACCTCTCAGACGTGCCAGAACCCCTTGTCGGACACTCCGGAATCACCTGTCAGGCATGCCGGAACCACCTCTCGAACGTGCCAGAATGACGTGCCAGAGACACCGGATGCACCTGCCGAGCACGCCGGAACCTCCTCTTCGACTCGCCGGAACCACCAGCCAGAGACGCCAAAATCCCCTGCCAGGTAGGCCAGAATCACATGGCGGACGCTCCGGAATCTCCCGCCGGGAAGGTAGGAACCACCTCTCAAACATACTGGAAGCACGTGCCGGACATGCCGGCACCACGTACTGGACAGACCAGAAACACCTGCCGGACCTGCCTGAACCACCTGCTGAGCACACCGGAACAACTTGCTCGACTCGCTGGAGCCACCTGCTGGACACCCCAAAATCACCAGCCAGCTATGCCAGAACCACTTGCCGTACACTCCGGAATCACCTGCTGGTTACACCAGAGCCACTTGGTGGACAATCCAGAATCACCTGCCGGACATGCCAGAACCACCTGTCACACATGCCGGAACCACGTGCCTGACACGCCGGAACCACCTCGCGGACAGACCGGAACCACCTACCAGACATGCCTGAACCACCTGCCGAGCATGCCGGAACCACCTGCCGGACACGCCAAAATCACCTGCGGGCTAGGCCAGAACCACTTGTAGGACTCTCCTGGAGCACCTGCCGGGCATGCGGGAACCACCTCTCAGACGTGCCAGAACCACGCGCGGCACATGACGGAACCCATTACCGGACAGACCGGAACCACCTGCCGGACACGCCAGAATCACCTGCCAAGAACACCGGAACCACCTGAACAGCTCGCCAGAAACACCTGCCGGACATGCCAAAATCACCTGCCGGCTACACCAGAACCTCTTGCCGGACACTCCGGAATCACCTGCCAGACATGATGCAACCAAATGTCAGACGTGCCAGAACCACGTGCCAGAGACACCGGATGCAACTGCCGAGCATGCCGGAACCTCCTGCTCAACTCGCTGTAACCACCTGCCGGGGACGCCAAAATCACCTGTCAGCTAGGCCAGAACCACGTGGCGGACTCTATGGAATCACCCGCCGGGCATGCCGGAACCAGCTCTCAGACGTGCCAGAAGCACGTGCCGGACACGCCGGAACCACCTACTAGAGAGACTGGAACCACCTGCCAGACCCGCCTGAACCACCTGCTGAGTACGCTGGAACAACCTGCTCTACTCGCTGGAGCCACCTGCTGGACACGCCAAAATCACCTGATGGCTACGCCAGCACCACTCGGCAGACAAGCCAGAATCACCTGCAGGGTATGCCGGAACCACCTCTCAGACGTGCCAGAACCCCTTGTCGGACACTCCGGAATCACCTGTCAGGCATGCCGGAACCACCTCTCGAACGTGCCAGAATGACGTGCCAGAGACACCGGATGCACCTGCCGAGCACGCCGGAACCTCCTCTTCGACTCGCCGGAACCACCAGCCAGAGACGCCAAAATCCCCTGCCAGGTAGGCCAGAATCACATGGCGGACGCTCCGGAATCTCCCGCCGGGAAGGTAGGAACCACCTCTCAAACATACTGGAAGCACGTGCCGGACATGCCGGCACCACGTACTGGACAGACCAGAAACACCTGCCGGACCTGCCTGAACCACCTGCTGAGCACACCGGAACAACTTGCTCGACTCGCTGGAGCCACCTGCTGGACACCCCAAAATCACCAGCCAGCTATGCCAGAACCACTTGCCGTACACTCCGGAATCACCTGCTGGTTACACCAGAGCCACTTGGTGGACAATCCAGAATCACCTGCCGGACATGCCAGAACCACCTGTCACACATGCCGGAACCACGTGCCTGACACGCCGGAACCACCTCGCGGACAGACCGGAACCACCTACCAGACATGCCGGAACCACCTGCCGGACACGCCAAAATCACCTGCGGGCTAGGCCAGAACCACTTGTAGGACTCTCCTGGAGCACCTGCCGGGCATGCGGGAACCACCTCTCAGACGTGCCAGAACCACGCGCGGCACATGACGGAACCCATTACCGGACAGACCGGAACCACCTGCCGGACACGCCAGAATCACCTGCCAAGAACACCGGAACCACCTGAACAGCTCGCCAGAAACACCTGCCGGACATGCCAAAATCACCTGCCGGCTACACCAGAACCTCTTGCCGGACACTCCGGAATCACCTGCCAGACATGATGCAACCAAATGTCAGACGTGCCAGAACCACGTGCCAGAGACACCGGATGCAACTGCCGAGCATGCCGGAACCTCCTGCTCAACTCGCTGTAACCACCTGCCGGGGACGCCAAAATCACCTGTCAGCTAGGCCAGAACCACGTGGCGGACTCTATGGAATCACCCGCCGGGCATGCCGGAACCAGCTCTCAGACGTGCCAGAAGCACGTGCCGGACACGCCGGAACCACCTACTAGAGAGACCGGAACCACCTGCCAGACCCGCCTGAACCACCTGCTGAGTACGCTGGAACAACCTGCTCTACTCGCTGGAGCCACCTGCTGGACACGCCAAAATCACCTGATGGCTACGCCAGCACCACTCGGCAGACAAGCCAGAATCACCTGCAGGGTATGCCGGAACCACCTCTCAGACGTGCCAGAACCCCTTGTCGGACACTCCGGAATCACCTGTCAGGCATGCCGGAACCACCTCTCGAACGTGCCAGAATGACGTGCCAGAGACACCGGATGCACCTGCCGAGCACGCCGGAACCTCCTCTTCGACTCGCCGGAACCACCAGCCAGAGACGCCAAAATCCCCTGCCAGGTAGGCCAGAATCACATGGCGGACGCTCCGGAATCTCCCGCCGGGAAGGTAGGAACCACCTCTCAAACATACTGGAAGCACGTGCCGGACATGCCGGCACCACGTACTGGACAGACCAGAAACACCTGCCGGACCTGCCTGAACCACCTGCTGAGCACACCGGAACAACTTGCTCGACTCGCTGGAGCCACCTGCTGGACACCCCAAAATCACCAGCCAGCTATGCCAGAACCACTTGCCGTACACTCCGGAATCACCTGCTGGTTACACCAGAGCCACTTGGTGGACAATCCAGAATCACCTGCCGGACATGCCAGAACCACCTGTCACACATGCCGGAACCCCGTGCCTGACACGCCGGAACCACCTCGCGGACAGACCGGAACCACCTACCAGACATGCCGGAACCACCTGCCGGACACGCCAAAATCACCTGCGGGCTAGGCCAGAACCACTTGTAGGACTCTCCTGGAGCACCTGCCGGGCATGCGGGAACCACCTCTCAGACGTGCCAGAACCACGCGCGGCACATGACGGAACCCATTACCGGACAGACCGGAACCACCTGCCGGACACGCCAGAATCACCTGCCAAGAACACCGGAACCACCTGAACAGCTCGCCAGAAACACCTGCCGGACATGCCAAAGTCACCTGCCGGCTACACCAGAACCTCTTGCCGGACACTCCGGAATCACCTGCCAGACATGATGCAACCAAATGTCAGACGTGCCAGAACCACGTGCCAGAGACACCGGATGCAACTGCCGAGCATGCCGGAACCTCCTGCTCAACTCGCTGTAACCACCTGCCGGGGACGCCAAAATCACCTGTCAGCTAGGCCAGAACCACGTGGCGGACTCTATGGAATCACCCGCCGGGCATGCCGGAACCAGCTCTCAGACGTGCCAGAAGCACGTGCCGGACACGCCGGAACCACCTACTAGAGAGACCGGAACCACCTGCCAGACCCGCCTGAACCACCTGCTGAGTACGCTGGAACAACCTGCTCTACTCGCTGGAGCCACCTGCTGGACACGCCAAAATCACCTGATGGCTACGCCAGCACCACTCGGCAGACAAGCCAGAATCACCTGCAGGGTATGCCGGAACCACCTCTCAGACGTGCCAGAACCCCTTGTCGGACACTCCGGAATCACCTGTCAGGCATGCCGGAACCACCTCTCGAACGTGCCAGAATGACGTGCCAGAGACACCGGATGCACCTGCCGAGCACGCCGGAACCTCCTCTTCGACTCGCCGGAACCACCAGCCAGAGACGCCAAAATCCCCTGCCAGGTAGGCCAGAATCACATGGCAGACGCTCCGGAATCTCCCGCCGGGAAGGTAGGAACCACCTCTCAAACATACTGGAAGCACGTGCCGGACATGCCGGCACCACGTACTGGACAGACCAGAAACACCTGCCGGACCTGCCTGAACCACCTGCTGAGCACACCGGAACAACTTGCTCGACTCGCTGGAGCCACCTGCTGGACACCCCAAAATCACCAGCCAGCTATGCCAGAACCACTTGCCGTACACTCCGGAATCACCTGCTGGTTACACCAGAGCCACTTGGTGGACAATCCAGAATCACCTGCCGGACATGCCAGAACCACCTGTCACACATGCCGGAACCACGTGCCTGACACGCCGGAACCACCTCGCGGACAGACCGGAACCACCTACCAGACATGCCGGAACCACCTGCCGGACACGCCAAAATCACCTGCGGGCTAGGCCAGAACCACTTGTAGGACTCTCCTGGAGCACCTGCCGGGCATGCGGGAACCACCTCTCAGACGTGCCAGAACCACGCGCGGCACATGACGGAACCCATTACCGGACAGACCGGAACCACCTGCCGGACACGCCAGAATCACCTGCCAAGAACACCGGAACCACCTGAACAGCTCGCCAGAAACACCTGCCGGACATGCCAAAATCACCTGCCGGCTACACCAGAACCTCTTGCCGGACACTCCGGAATCACCTGCCAGACATGATGCAACCAAATGTCAGACGTGCCAGAACCACGTGCCAGAGACACCGGATGCAACTGCCGAGCATGCCGGAACCTCCTGCTCAACTCGCTGTAACCACCTGCCGGGGACGCCAAAATCACCTGTCAGCTAGGCCAGAACCACGTGGCGGACTCTATGGAATCACCCGCCGGGCATGCCGGAACCAGCTCTCAGACGTGCCAGAAGCACGTGCCGGACACGCCGGAACCACCTACTAGAGAGACCGGAACCACCTGCCAGACCCGCCTGAACCACCTGCTGAGTACGCTGGAACAACCTGCTCTACTCGCTGGAGCCACCTGCTGGACACGCCAAAATCACCTGATGGCTACGCCAGCACCACTCGGCAGACAAGCCAGAATCACCTGCAGGGTATGCCGGAACCACCTCTCAGACGTGCCAGAACCCCTTGTCGGACACTCCGGAATCACCTGTCAGGCATGCCGGAACCACCTCTCGAACGTGCCAGAATGACGTGCCAGAGACACCGGATGCACCTGCCGAGCACGCCGGAACCTCCTCTTCGACTCGCCGGAACCACCAGCCAGAGACGCCAAAATCCCCTGCCAGGTAGGCCAGAATCACATGGCGGACGCTCCGGAATCTCCCGCCGGGAAGGTAGGAACCACCTCTCAAACATACTGGAAGCACGTGCCGGACATGCCGGCACCACGTACTGGACAGACCAGAAACACCTGCCGGACCTGCCTGAACCACCTGCTGAGCACACCGGAACAACTTGCTCGACTCGCTGGAGCCACCTGCTGGACACCCCAAAATCACCAGCCAGCTATGCCAGAACCACTTGCCGTACACTCCGGAATCACCTGCTGGTTACACCAGAGCCACTTGGTGGACAATCCAGAATCACCTGCCGGACATGCCAGAACCACCTGTCACACATGCCGGAACCCCGTGCCTGACACGCCGGAACCACCTCGCGGACAGACCGGAACCACCTACCAGACATGCCGGAACCACCTGCCGGACACGCCAAAATCACCTGCGGGCTAGGCCAGAACCACTTGTAGGACTCTCCTGGAGCACCTGCCGGGCATGCGGGAACCACCTCTCAGACGTGCCAGAACCACGCGCGGCACATGACGGAACCCATTACCGGGCAGACCGGAACCACCTGCCGGACACGCCAGAATCACCTGCCAAGAACACCGGAACCACCTGAACAGCTCGCCAGAAACACCTGCCGGACATGCCAAAATCACCTGCCGGCTACACCAGAACCTCTTGCCGGACACTCCGGAATCACCTGCCAGACATGATGCAACCAAATGTCAGACGTGCCAGAACCACGTGCCAGAGACACCGGATGCAACTGCCGAGCATGCCGGAACCTCCTGCTCAACTCGCTGTAACCACCTGCCGGGGACGCCAAAATCACCTGTCAGCTAGGCCAGAACCACGTGGCGGACTCTATGGAATCACCCGCCGGGCATGCCGGAACCAGCTCTCAGACGTGCCAGAAGCACGTGCCGGACACGCCGGAACCACCTACTAGAGAGACCGGAACCACCTGCCAGACCCGCCTGAACCACCTGCTGAGTACGCTGGAACAACCTGCTCTACTCGCTGGAGCCACCTGCTGGACACGCCAAAATCACCTGATGGCTACGCCAGCACCACTCGGCAGACAAGCCAGAATCACCTGCAGGGTATGCCGGAACCACCTCTCAGACGTGCCAGAACCCCTTGTCGGACACTCCGGAATCACCTGTCAGGCATGCCGGAACCACCTCTCGAACGTGCCAGAATGACGTGCCAGAGACACCGGATGCACCTGCCGAGCACGCCGGAACCTCCTCTTCGACTCGCCGGAACCACCAGCCAGAGACGCCAAAATCCCCTGCCAGGTAGGCCAGAATCACATGGCGGACGCTCCGGAATCTCCCGCCGGGAAGGTAGGAACCACCTCTCAAACATACTGGAAGCACGTGCCGGACATGCCGGCACCACGTACTGGACAGACCAGAAACACCTGCCGGACCTGCCTGAACCACCTGCTGAGCACACCGGAACAACTTGCTCGACTCGCTGGAGCCACCTGCTGGACACCCCAAAATCACCAGCCAGCTATGCCAGAACCACTTGCCGTACACTCCGGAATCACCTGCTGGTTACACCAGAGCCACTTGGTGGACAATCCAGAATCACCTGCCGGACATGCCAGAACCACCTGTCACACATGCCGGAACCACGTGCCTGACACGCCGGAACCACCTCGCGGACAGACCGGAACCACCTACCAGACATGCCGGAACCACCTGCCGGACACGCCAAAATCACCTGCGGGCTAGGCCAGAACCACTTGTAGGACTCTCCTGGAGCACCTGCCGGGCATGCGGGAACCACCTCTCAGACGTGCCAGAACCACGCGCGGCACATGACGGAACCCATTACCGGACAGACCGGAACCACCTGCCGGACACGCCAGAATCACCTGCCAAGAACACCGGAACCACCTGAACAGCTCGCCAGAAACACCTGCCGGACATGCCAAAATCACCTGCCGGCTACACCAGAACCTCTTGCCGGACACTCCGGAATCACCTGCCAGACATGATGCAACCAAATGTCAGACGTGCCAGAACCACGTGCCAGAGACACCGGATGCAACTGCCGAGCATGCCGGAACCTCCTGCTCAACTCGCTGTAACCACCTGCCGGGGACGCCAAAATCACCTGTCAGCTAGGCCAGAACCACGTGGCGGACTCTATGGAATCACCCGCCGGGCATGCCGGAACCAGCTCTCAGACGTGCCAGAAGCACGTGCCGGACACGCCGGAACCACCTACTAGAGAGACCGGAACCACCTGCCAGACCCGCCTGAACCACCTGCTGAGTACGCTGGAACAACCTGCTCTACTCGCTGGAGCCACCTGCTGGACACGCCAAAATCACCTGATGGCTACGCCAGCACCACTCGGCAGACAAGCCAGAATCACCTGCAGGGTATGCCGGAACCACCTCTCAGACGTGCCAGAACCCCTTGTCGGACACTCCGGAATCACCTGTCAGGCATGCCGGAACCACCTCTCGAACGTGCCAGAATGACGTGCCAGAGACACCGGATGCACCTGCCGAGCACGCCGGAACCTCCTCTTCGACTCGCCGGAACCACCAGCCAGAGACGCCAAAATCCCCTGCCAGGTAGGCCAGAATCACATGGCGGACGCTCCGGAATCTCCCGCCGGGAAGGTAGGAACCACCTCTCAAACATACTGGAAGCACGTGCCGGACATGCCGGCACCACGTACTGGACAGACCAGAAACACCTGCCGGACCTGCCTGAACCACCTGCTGAGCACACCGGAACAACTTGCTCGACTCGCTGGAGCCACCTGCTGGACACCCCAAAATCACCAGCCAGCTATGCCAGAACCACTTGCCGTACACTCCGGAATCACCTGCTGGTTACACCAGAGCCACTTGGTGGACAATCCAGAATCACCTGCCAGACATGCCAGAACCACCTGTCACACATGCCGGAACCACGTGCCTGACACGCCGGAACCACCTCGCGGACAGACCGGAACCACCTACCAGACATGCCGGAACCACCTGCCGGACACGCCAAAATCACCTGCGGGCTAGGCCAGAACCACTTGTAGGACTCTCCTGGAGCACCTGCCGGGCATGCGGGAACCACCTCTCAGACGTGCCAGAACCACGTGCGGCACATGACGGAACCCATTACCGGACAGACCGGAACCACCTGCCGGACACGCCAGAATCACCTGCCAAGAACACCGGAACCACCTGAACAGCTCGCCAGAAACACCTGCCGGACATGCCAAAATCACCTGCCGGCTACACCAGAACCTCTTGCCGGACACTCCGGAATCACCTGCCAGACATGATGCAACCAAATGTCAGACGTGCCAGAACCACGTGCCAGAGACACCGGATGCAACTGCCGAGCATGCCGGAACCTCCTGCTCAACTCGCTGTAACCACCTGCCGGGGACGCCAAAATCACCTGTCAGCTAGGCCAGAACCACGTGGCGGACTCTATGGAATCACCCGCCGGGCATGCCGGAACCAGCTCTCAGACGTGCCAGAAGCACGTGCCGGACACGCCGGAACCACCTACTAGAGAGACCGGAACCACCTGCCAGACCCGCCTGAACCACCTGCTGAGTACGCTGGAACAACCTGCTCTACTCGCTGGAGCCACCTGCTGGACACGCCAAAATCACCTGATGGCTACGCCAGCACCACTCGGCAGACAAGCCAGAATCACCTGCAGGGTATGCCGGAACCACCTCTCAGACGTGCCAGAACCCCTTGTCGGACACTCCGGAATCACCTGTCAGGCATGCCGGAACCACCTCTCGAACGTGCCAGAATGACGTGCCAGAGACACCGGATGCACCTGCCGAGCACGCCGGAACCTCCTCTTCGACTCGCCGGAACCACCAGCCAGAGACGCCAAAATCCCCTGCCAGGTAGGCCAGAATCACATGGCGGACGCTCCGGAATCTCCCGCCGGGAAGGTAGGAACCACCTCTCAAACATACTGGAAGCACGTGCCGGACATGCCGGCACCACGTACTGGACAGACCAGAAACACCTGCCGGACCTGCCTGAACCACCTGCTGAGCACACCGGAACAACTTGCTCGACTCGCTGGAGCCACCTGCTGGACACCCCAAAATCACCAGCCAGCTATGCCAGAACCACTTGCCGTACACTCCGGAATCACCTGCTGGTTACACCAGAGCCACTTGGTGGACAATCCAGAATCACCTGCCGGACATGCCAGAACCACCTGTCACACATGCCGGAACCACGTGCCTGACACGCCGGAACCACCTCGCGGACAGACCGGAACCACCTACCAGACATGCCTGAACCACCTGCCGAGCATGCCGGAACCACCTGCCGGACACGCCAAAATCACCTGCGGGCTAGGCCAGAACCACTTGTAGGACTCTCCTGGAGCACCTGCCGGGCATGCGGGAACCACCTCTCAGACGTGCCAGAACCACGTGCGGCACATGACGGAACCCATTACCGGACAGACCGGAACCACCTGCCGGACACGCCAGAATCACCTGCCAAGAACACCGGAACCACCTGAACAGCTCGCCAGAAACACCTGCCGGACATGCCAAAATCACCTGCCGGCTACACCAGAACCTCTTGCCGGACACTCCGGAATCACCTGCCAGACATGATGCAACCAAATGTCAGACGTGCCAGAACCACGTGCCAGAGACACCGGATGCAACTGCCGAGCATGCCGGAACCTCCTGCTCAACTCGCTGTAACCACCTGCCGGGGACGCCAAAATCACCTGTCAGCTAGGCCAGAACCACGTGGCGGACTCTATGGAATCACCCGCCGGGCATGCCGGAACCAGCTCTCAGACGTGCCAGAAGCACGTGCCGGACACGCCGGAACCACCTACTAGAGAGACCGGAACCACCTGCCAGACCCGCCTGAACCACCTGCTGAGTACGCTGGAACAACCTGCTCTACTCGCTGGAGCCACCTGCTGGACACGCCAAAATCACCTGATGGCTACGCCAGCACCACTCGGCAGACAAGCCAGAATCACCTGCAGGGTATGCCGGAACCACCTCTCAGACGTGCCAGAACCCCTTGTCGGACACTCCGGAATCACCTGTCAGGCATGCCGGAACCACCTCTCGAACGTGCCAGAATGACGTGCCAGAGACACCGGATGCACCTGCCGAGCACGCCGGAACCTCCTCTTCGACTCGCCGGAACCACCAGCCAGAGACGCCAAAATCCCCTGCCAGGTAGGCCAGAATCACATGGCGGACGCTCCGGAATCTCCCGCCGGGAAGGTAGGAACCACCTCTCAAACATACTGGAAGCACGTGCCGGACATGCCGGCACCACGTACTGGACAGACCAGAAACACCTGCCGGACCTGCCTGAACCACCTGCTGAGCACACCGGAACAACTTGCTCGACTCGCTGGAGCCACCTGCTGGACACCCCAAAATCACCAGCCAGCTATGCCAGAACCACTTGCCGTACACTCCGGAATCACCTGCTGGTTACACCAGAGCCACTTGGTGGACAATCCAGAATCACCTGCCGGACATGCCAGAACCACCTGTCACACATGCCGGAACCACGTGCCTGACACGCCGGAACCACCTCGCGGACAGACCGGAACCACCTACCAGACATGCCTGAACCACCTGCCGAGCATGCCGGAACCACCTGCCGGACACGCCAAAATCACCTGCGGGCTAGGCCAGAACCACTTGTAGGACTCTCCTGGAGCACCTGCCGGGCATGCGGGAACCACCTCTCAGACGTGCCAGAACCACGCGCGGCACATGACGGAACCCATTACCGGACAGACCGGAACCACCTGCCGGACACGCCAGAATCACCTGCCAAGAACACCGGAACCACCTGAACAGCTCGCCAGAAACACCTGCCGGACATGCCAAAATCACCTGCCGGCTACACCAGAACCTCTTGCCGGACACTCCGGAATCACCTGCCAGACATGATGCAACCAAATGTCAGACGTGCCAGAACCACGTGCCAGAGACACCGGATGCAACTGCCGAGCATGCCGGAACCTCCTGCTCAACTCGCTGTAACCACCTGCCGGGGACGCCAAAATCACCTGTCAGCTAGGCCAGAACCACGTGGCGGACTCTATGGAATCACCCGCCGGGCATGCCGGAACCAGCTCTCAGACGTGCCAGAAGCACGTGCCGGACACGCCGGAACCACCTACTAGAGAGACTGGAACCACCTGCCAGACCCGCCTGAACCACCTGCTGAGTACGCTGGAACAACCTGCTCTACTCGCTGGAGCCACCTGCTGGACACGCCAAAATCACCTGATGGCTACGCCAGCACCACTCGGCAGACAAGCCAGAATCACCTGCAGGGTATGCCGGAACCACCTCTCAGACGTGCCAGAACCCCTTGTCGGACACTCCGGAATCACCTGTCAGGCATGCCGGAACCACCTCTCGAACGTGCCAGAATGACGTGCCAGAGACACCGGATGCACCTGCCGAGCACGCCGGAACCTCCTCTTCGACTCGCCGGAACCACCAGCCAGAGACGCCAAAATCCCCTGCCAGGTAGGCCAGAATCACATGGCGGACGCTCCGGAATCTCCCGCCGGGAAGGTAGGAACCACCTCTCAAACATACTGGAAGCACGTGCCGGACATGCCGGCACCACGTACTGGACAGACCAGAAACACCTGCCGGACCTGCCTGAACCACCTGCTGAGCACACCGGAACAACTTGCTCGACTCGCTGGAGCCACCTGCTGGACACCCCAAAATCACCAGCCAGCTATGCCAGAACCACTTGCCGTACACTCCGGAATCACCTGCTGGTTACACCAGAGCCACTTGGTGGACAATCCAGAATCACCTGCCGGACATGCCAGAACCACCTGTCACACATGCCGGAACCACGTGCCTGACACGCCGGAACCACCTCGCGGACAGACCGGAACCACCTACCAGACATGCCGGAACCACCTGCCGGACACGCCAAAATCACCTGCGGGCTAGGCCAGAACCACTTGTAGGACTCTCCTGGAGCACCTGCCGGGCATGCGGGAACCACCTCTCAGACGTGCCAGAACCACGCGCGGCACATGACGGAACCCATTACCGGACAGACCGGAACCACCTGCCGGACACGCCAGAATCACCTGCCAAGAACACCGGAACCACCTGAACAGCTCGCCAGAAACACCTGCCGGACATGCCAAAATCACCTGCCGGCTACACCAGAACCTCTTGCCGGACACTCCGGAATCACCTGCCAGACATGATGCAACCAAATGTCAGACGTGCCAGAACCACGTGCCAGAGACACCGGATGCAACTGCCGAGCATGCCGGAACCTCCTGCTCAACTCGCTGTAACCACCTGCCGGGGACGCCAAAATCACCTGTCAGCTAGGCCAGAACCACGTGGCGGACTCTATGGAATCACCCGCCGGGCATGCCGGAACCAGCTCTCAGACGTGCCAGAAGCACGTGCCGGACACGCCGGAACCACCTACTAGAGAGACCGGAACCACCTGCCAGACCCGCCTGAACCACCTGCTGAGTACGCTGGAACAACCTGCTCTACTCGCTGGAGCCACCTGCTGGACACGCCAAAATCACCTGATGGCTACGCCAGCACCACTCGGCAGACAAGCCAGAATCACCTGCAGGGTATGCCGGAACCACCTCTCAGACGTGCCAGAACCCCTTGTCGGACACTCCGGAATCACCTGTCAGGCATGCCGGAACCACCTCTCGAACGTGCCAGAATGACGTGCCAGAGACACCGGATGCACCTGCCGAGCACGCCGGAACCTCCTCTTCGACTCGCCGGAACCACCAGCCAGAGACGCCAAAATCCCCTGCCAGGTAGGCCAGAATCACATGGCGGACGCTCCGGAATCTCCCGCCGGGAAGGTAGGAACCACCTCTCAAACATACTGGAAGCACGTGCCGGACATGCCGGCACCACGTACTGGACAGACCAGAAACACCTGCCGGACCTGCCTGAACCACCTGCTGAGCACACCGGAACAACTTGCTCGACTCGCTGGAGCCACCTGCTGGACACCCCAAAATCACCAGCCAGCTATGCCAGAACCACTTGCCGTACACTCCGGAATCACCTGCTGGTTACACCAGAGCCACTTGGTGGACAATCCAGAATCACCTGCCGGACATGCCAGAACCACCTGTCACACATGCCGGAACCACGTGCCTGACACGCCGGAACCACCTCGCGGACAGACCGGAACCACCTACCAGACATGCCTGAACCACCTGCCGAGCATGCCGGAACCACCTGCCGGACACGCCAAAATCACCTGCGGGCTAGGCCAGAACCACTTGTAGGACTCTCCTGGAGCACCTGCCGGGCATGCGGGAACCACCTCTCAGACGTGCCAGAACCACGCGCGGCACATGACGGAACCCATTACCGGACAGACCGGAACCACCTGCCGGACACGCCAGAATCACCTGCCAAGAACACCGGAACCACCTGAACAGCTCGCCAGAAACACCTGCCGGACATGCCAAAATCACCTGCCGGCTACACCAGAACCTCTTGCCGGACACTCCGGAATCACCTGCCAGACATGATGCAACCAAATGTCAGACGTGCCAGAACCACGTGCCAGAGACACCGGATGCAACTGCCGAGCATGCCGGAACCTCCTGCTCAACTCGCTGTAACCACCTGCCGGGGACGCCAAAATCACCTGTCAGCTAGGCCAGAACCACGTGGCGGACTCTATGGAATCACCCGCCGGGCATGCCGGAACCAGCTCTCAGACGTGCCAGAAGCACGTGCCGGACACGCCGGAACCACCTACTAGAGAGACCGGAACCACCTGCCAGACCCGCCTGAACCACCTGCTGAGTACGCTGGAACAACCTGCTCTACTCGCTGGAGCCACCTGCTGGACACGCCAAAATCACCTGATGGCTACGCCAGCACCACTCGGCAGACAAGCCAGAATCACCTGCAGGGTATGCCGGAACCACCTCTCAGACGTGCCAGAACCCCTTGTCGGACACTCCGGAATCACCTGTCAGGCATGCCGGAACCACCTCTCGAACGTGCCAGAATGACGTGCCAGAGACACCGGATGCACCTGCCGAGCACGCCGGAACCTCCTCTTCGACTTGCCGGAACCACCAGCCAGAGACGCCAAAATCCCCTGCCAGGTAGGCCAGAATCACATGGCGGACGCTCCGGAATCTCCCGCCGGGAAGGTAGGAACCACCTCTCAAACATACTGGAAGCACGTGCCGGACATGCCGGCACCACGTACTGGACAGACCAGAAACACCTGCCGGACCTGCCTGAACCACCTGCTGAGCACACCGGAACAACTTGCTCGACTCGCTGGAGCCACCTGCTGGACACCCCAAAATCACCAGCCAGCTATGCCAGAACCACTTGCCGTACACTCCGGAATCACCTGCTGGTTACACCAGAGCCACTTGGTGGACAATCCAGAATCACCTGCCGGACATGCCAGAACCACCTGTCACACATGCCGGAACCACGTGCCTGACACGCCGGAACCACCTCGCGGACAGACCGGAACCACCTACGAGACATGCCGGAACCACCTGCCGGACACGCCAAAATCACCTGCGGGCTAGGCCAGAACCACTTGTAGGACTCTCCTGGAGCACCTGCCGGGCATGCGGGAACCACCTCTCAGACGTGCCAGAACCACGCGCGGCACATGACGGAACCCATTACCGGACAGACCGGAACCACCTGCCGGACACGCCAGAATCACCTGCCAAGAACACCGGAACCACCTGAACAGCTCGCCAGAAACACCTGCCGGACATGCCAAAATCACCTGCCGGCTACACCAGAACCTCTTGCCGGACACTCCGGAATCACCTGCCAGACATGATGCAACCAAATGTCAGACGTGCCAGAACCACGTGCCAGAGACACCGGATGCAACTGCCGAGCATGCCGGAACCTCCTGCTCAACTCGCTGTAACCACCTGCCGGGGACGCCAAAATCACCTGTCAGCTAGGCCAGAACCACGTGGCGGACTCTATGGAATCACCCGCCGGGCATGCCGGAACCAGCTCTCAGACGTGCCAGAAGCACGTGCCGGACACGCCGGAACCACCTACTAGAGAGACTGGAACCACCTGCCAGACCCGCCTGAACCACCTGCTGAGTACGCTGGAACAACCTGCTCTACTCGCTGGAGCCACCTGCTGGACACGCCAAAATCACCTGATGGCTACGCCAGCACCACTCGGCAGACAAGCCAGAATCACCTGCAGGGTATGCCGGAACCACCTCTCAGACGTGCCAGAACCCCTTGTCGGACACTCCGGAATCACCTGTCAGGCATGCCGGAACCACCTCTCGAACGTGCCAGAATGACGTGCCAGAGACACCGGATGCACCTGCCGAGCACGCCGGAACCTCCTCTTCGACTCGCCGGAACCACCAGCCAGAGACGCCAAAATCCCCTGCCAGGTAGGCCAGAATCACATGGCGGACGCTCCGGAATCTCCCGCCGGGAAGGTAGGAACCACCTCTCAAACATACTGGAAGCACGTGCCGGACATGCCGGCACCACGTACTGGACAGACCAGAAACACCTGCCGGACCTGCCTGAACCACCTGCTGAGCACACCGGAACAACTTGCTCGACTCGCTGGAGCCACCTGCTGGACACCCCAAAATCACCAGCCAGCTATGCCAGAACCACTTGCCGTACACTCCGGAATCACCTGCTGGTTACACCAGAGCCACTTGGTGGACAATCCAGAATCACCTGCCGGACATGCCAGAACCACCTGTCACACATGCCGGAACCACGTGCCTGACACGCCGGAACCACCTCGCGGACAGACCGGAACCACCTACCAGACATGCCGGAACCACCTGCCGGACACGCCAAAATCACCTGCGGGCTAGGCCAGAACCACTTGTAGGACTCTCCTGGAGCACCTGCCGGGCATGCGGGAACCACCTCTCAGACGTGCCAGAACCACGCGCGGCACATGACGGAACCCATTACCGGACAGACCGGAACCACCTGCCGGACACGCCAGAATCACCTGCCAAGAACACCGGAACCACCTGAACAGCTCGCCAGAAACACCTGCCGGACATGCCAAAATCACCTGCCGGCTACACCAGAACCTCTTGCCGGACACTCCGGAATCACCTGCCAGACATGATGCAACCAAATGTCAGACGTGCCAGAACCACGTGCCAGAGACACCGGATGCAACTGCCGAGCATGCCGGAACCTCCTGCTCAACTCGCTGTAACCACCTGCCGGGGACGCCAAAATCACCTGTCAGCTAGGCCAGAACCACGTGGCGGACTCTATGGAATCACCCGCCGGGCATGCCGGAACCAGCTCTCAGACGTGCCAGAAGCACGTGCCGGACACGCCGGAACCACCTACTAGAGAGACCGGAACCACCTGCCAGACCCGCCTGAACCACCTGCTGAGTACGCTGGAACAACCTGCTCTACTCGCTGGAGCCACCTGCTGGACACGCCAAAATCACCTGATGGCTACGCCAGCACCACTCGGCAGACAAGCCAGAATCACCTGCAGGGTATGCCGGAACCACCTCTCAGACGTGCCAGAACCCCTTGTCGGACACTCCGGAATCACCTGTCAGGCATGCCGGAACCACCTCTCGAACGTGCCAGAATGACGTGCCAGAGACACCGGATGCACCTGCCGAGCACGCCGGAACCTCCTCTTCGACTCGCCGGAACCACCAGCCAGAGACGCCAAAATCCCCTGCCAGGTAGGCCAGAATCACATGGCGGACGCTCCGGAATCTCCCGCCGGGAAGGTAGGAACCACCTCTCAAACATACTGGAAGCACGTGCCGGACATGCCGGCACCACGTACTGGACAGACCAGAAACACCTGCCGGACCTGCCTGAACCACCTGCTGAGCACACCGGAACAACTTGCTCGACTCGCTGGAGCCACCTGCTGGACACCCCAAAATCACCAGCCAGCTATGCCAGAACCACTTGCCGTACACTCCGGAATCACCTGCTGGTTACACCAGAGCCACTTGGTGGACAATCCAGAATCACCTGCCGGACATGCCAGAACCACCTGTCACACATGCCGGAACCACGTGCCTGACACGCCGGAACCACCTCGCGGACAGACCGGAACCACCTACCAGACATGCCTGAACCACCTGCCGAGCATGCCGGAACCACCTGCCGGACACGCCAAAATCACCTGCGGGCTAGGCCAGAACCACTTGTAGGACTCTCCTGGAGCACCTGCCGGGCATGCGGGAACCACCTCTCAGACGTGCCAGAACCACGCGCGGCACATGACGGAACCCATTACCGGACAGACCGGAACCACCTGCCGGACACGCCAGAATCACCTGCCAAGAACACCGGAACCACCTGAACAGCTCGCCAGAAACACCTGCCGGACATGCCAAAATCACCTGCCGGCTACACCAGAACCTCTTGCCGGACACTCCGGAATCACCTGCCAGACATGATGCAACCAAATGTCAGACGTGCCAGAACCACGTGCCAGAGACACCGGATGCAACTGCCGAGCATGCCGGAACCTCCTGCTCAACTCGCTGTAACCACCTGCCGGGGACGCCAAAATCACCTGTCAGCTAGGCCAGAACCACGTGGCGGACTCTATGGAATCACCCGCCGGGCATGCCGGAACCAGCTCTCAGACGTGCCAGAAGCACGTGCCGGACACGCCGGAACCACCTACTAGAGAGACCGGAACCACCTGCCAGACCCGCCTGAACCACCTGCTGAGTACGCTGGAACAACCTGCTCTACTCGCTGGAGCCACCTGCTGGACACGCCAAAATCACCTGATGGCTACGCCAGCACCACTCGGCAGACAAGCCAGAATCACCTGCAGGGTATGCCGGAACCACCTCTCAGACGTGCCAGAACCCCTTGTCGGACACTCCGGAATCACCTGTCAGGCATGCCGGAACCACCTCTCGAACGTGCCAGAATGACGTGCCAGAGACACCGGATGCACCTGCCGAGCACGCCGGAACCTCCTCTTCGACTTGCCGGAACCACCAGCCAGAGACGCCAAAATCCCCTGCCAGGTAGGCCAGAATCACATGGCGGACGCTCCGGAATCTCCCGCCGGGAAGGTAGGAACCACCTCTCAAACATACTGGAAGCACGTGCCGGACATGCCGGCACCACGTACTGGACAGACCAGAAACACCTGCCGGACCTGCCTGAACCACCTGCTGAGCACACCGGAACAACTTGCTCGACTCGCTGGAGCCACCTGCTGGACACCCCAAAATCACCAGCCAGCTATGCCAGAACCACTTGCCGTACACTCCGGAATCACCTGCTGGTTACACCAGAGCCACTTGGTGGACAATCCAGAATCACCTGCCGGACATGCCAGAACCACCTGTCACACATGCCGGAACCACGTGCCTGACACGCCGGAACCACCTCGCGGACAGACCGGAACCACCTACGAGACATGCCGGAACCACCTGCCGGACACGCCAAAATCACCTGCGGGCTAGGCCAGAACCACTTGTAGGACTCTCCTGGAGCACCTGCCGGGCATGCGGGAACCACCTCTCAGACGTGCCAGAACCACGCGCGGCACATGACGGAACCCATTACCGGACAGACCGGAACCACCTGCCGGACACGCCAGAATCACCTGCCAAGAACACCGGAACCACCTGAACAGCTCGCCAGAAACACCTGCCGGACATGCCAAAATCACCTGCCGGCTACACCAGAACCTCTTGCCGGACACTCCGGAATCACCTGCCAGACATGATGCAACCAAATGTCAGACGTGCCAGAACCACGTGCCAGAGACACCGGATGCAACTGCCGAGCATGCCGGAACCTCCTGCTCAACTCGCTGTAACCACCTGCCGGGGACGCCAAAATCACCTGTCAGCTAGGCCAGAACCACGTGGCGGACTCTATGGAATCACCCGCCGGGCATGCCGGAACCAGCTCTCAGACGTGCCAGAAGCACGTGCCGGACACGCCGGAACCACCTACTAGAGAGACCGGAACCACCTGCCAGACCCGCCTGAACCACCTGCTGAGTACGCTGGAACAACCTGCTCTACTCGCTGGAGCCACCTGCTGGACACGCCAAAATCACCTGATGGCTACGCCAGCACCACTCGGCAGACAAGCCAGAATCACCTGCAGGGTATGCCGGAACCACCTCTCAGACGTGCCAGAACCCCTTGTCGGACACTCCGGAATCACCTGTCAGGCATGCCGGAACCACCTCTCGAACGTGCCAGAATGACGTGCCAGAGACACCGGATGCACCTGCCGAGCACGCCGGAACCTCCTCTTCGACTTGCCGGAACCACCAGCCAGAGACGCCAAAATCCCCTGCCAGGTAGGCCAGAATCACATGGCGGACGCTCCGGAATCTCCCGCCGGGAAGGTAGGAACCACCTCTCAAACATACTGGAAGCACGTGCCGGACATGCCGGCACCACGTACTGGACAGACCAGAAACACCTGCCGGACCTGCCTGAACCACCTGCTGAGCACACCGGAACAACTTGCTCGACTCGCTGGAGCCACCTGCTGGACACCCCAAAATCACCAGCCAGCTATGCCAGAACCACTTGCCGTACACTCCGGAATCACCTGCTGGTTACACCAGAGCCACTTGGTGGACAATCCAGAATCACCTGCCGGACATGCCAGAACCACCTGTCACACATGCCGGAACCACGTGCCTGACACGCCGGAACCACCTCGCGGACAGACCGGAACCACCTACGAGACATGCCGGAACCACCTGCCGGACACGCCAAAATCACCTGCGGGCTAGGCCAGAACCACTTGTAGGACTCTCCTGGAGCACCTGCCGGGCATGCGGGAACCACCTCTCAGACGTGCCAGAACCACGCGCGGCACATGACGGAACCCATTACCGGACAGACCGGAACCACCTGCCGGACACGCCAGAATCACCTGCCAAGAACACCGGAACCACCTGAACAGCTCGCCAGAAACACCTGCCGGACATGCCAAAATCACCTGCCGGCTACACCAGAACCTCTTGCCGGACACTCCGGAATCACCTGCCAGACATGATGCAACCAAATGTCAGACGTGCCAGAACCACGTGCCAGAGACACCGGATGCAACTGCCGAGCATGCCGGAACCTCCTGCTCAACTCGCTGTAACCACCTGCCGGGGACGCCAAAATCACCTGTCAGCTAGGCCAGAACCACGTGGCGGACTCTATGGAATCACCCGCCGGGCATGCCGGAACCAGCTCTCAGACGTGCCAGAAGCACGTGCCGGACACGCCGGAACCACCTACTAGAGAGACTGGAACCACCTGCCAGACCCGCCTGAACCACCTGCTGAGTACGCTGGAACAACCTGCTCTACTCGCTGGAGCCACCTGCTGGACACGCCAAAATCACCTGATGGCTACGCCAGCACCACTCGGCAGACAAGCCAGAATCACCTGCAGGGTATGCCGGAACCACCTCTCAGACGTGCCAGAACCCCTTGTCGGACACTCCGGAATCACCTGTCAGGCATGCCGGAACCACCTCTCGAACGTGCCAGAATGACGTGCCAGAGACACCGGATGCACCTGCCGAGCACGCCGGAACCTCCTCTTCGACTCGCCGGAACCACCAGCCAGAGACGCCAAAATCCCCTGCCAGGTAGGCCAGAATCACATGGCGGACGCTCCGGAATCTCCCGCCGGGAAGGTAGGAACCACCTCTCAAACATACTGGAAGCACGTGCCGGACATGCCGGCACCACGTACTGGACAGACCAGAAACACCTGCCGGACCTGCCTGAACCACCTGCTGAGCACACCGGAACAACTTGCTCGACTCGCTGGAGCCACCTGCTGGACACCCCAAAATCACCAGCCAGCTATGCCAGAACCACTTGCCGTACACTCCGGAATCACCTGCTGGTTACACCAGAGCCACTTGGTGGACAATCCAGAATCACCTGCCGGACATGCCAGAACCACCTGTCACACATGCCGGAACCACGTGCCTGACACGCCGGAACCACCTCGCGGACAGACCGGAACCACCTACCAGACATGCCGGAACCACCTGCCGGACACGCCAAAATCACCTGCGGGCTAGGCCAGAACCACTTGTAGGACTCTCCTGGAGCACCTGCCGGGCATGCGGGAACCACCTCTCAGACGTGCCAGAACCACGCGCGGCACATGACGGAACCCATTACCGGACAGACCGGAACCACCTGCCGGACACGCCAGAATCACCTGCCAAGAACACCGGAACCACCTGAACAGCTCGCCAGAAACACCTGCCGGACATGCCAAAATCACCTGCCGGCTACACCAGAACCTCTTGCCGGACACTCCGGAATCACCTGCCAGACATGATGCAACCAAATGTCAGACGTGCCAGAACCACGTGCCAGAGACACCGGATGCAACTGCCGAGCATGCCGGAACCTCCTGCTCAACTCGCTGTAACCACCTGCCGGGGACGCCAAAATCACCTGTCAGCTAGGCCAGAACCACGTGGCGGACTCTATGGAATCACCCGCCGGGCATGCCGGAACCAGCTCTCAGACGTGCCAGAAGCACGTGCCGGACACGCCGGAACCACCTACTAGAGAGACCGGAACCACCTGCCAGACCCGCCTGAACCACCTGCTGAGTACGCTGGAACAACCTGCTCTACTCGCTGGAGCCACCTGCTGGACACGCCAAAATCACCTGATGGCTACGCCAGCACCACTCGGCAGACAAGCCAGAATCACCTGCAGGGTATGCCGGAACCACCTCTCAGACGTGCCAGAACCCCTTGTCGGACACTCCGGAATCACCTGTCAGGCATGCCGGAACCACCTCTCGAACGTGCCAGAATGACGTGCCAGAGACACCGGATGCACCTGCCGAGCACGCCGGAACCTCCTCTTCGACTCGCCGGAACCACCAGCCAGAGACGCCAAAATCCCCTGCCAGGTAGGCCAGAATCACATGGCGGACGCTCCGGAATCTCCCGCCGGGAAGGTAGGAACCACCTCTCAAACATACTGGAAGCACGTGCCGGACATGCCGGCACCACGTACTGGACAGACCAGAAACACCTGCCGGACCTGCCTGAACCACCTGCTGAGCACACCGGAACAACTTGCTCGACTCGCTGGAGCCACCTGCTGGACACCCCAAAATCACCAGCCAGCTATGCCAGAACCACTTGCCGTACACTCCGGAATCACCTGCTGGTTACACCAGAGCCACTTGGTGGACAATCCAGAATCACCTGCCGGACATGCCAGAACCACCTGTCACACATGCCGGAACCACGTGCCTGACACGCCGGAACCACCTCGCGGACAGACCGGAACCACCTACCAGACATGCCTGAACCACCTGCCGAGCATGCCGGAACCACCTGCCGGACACGCCAAAATCACCTGCGGGCTAGGCCAGAACCACTTGTAGGACTCTCCTGGAGCACCTGCCGGGCATGCGGGAACCACCTCTCAGACGTGCCAGAACCACGCGCGGCACATGACGGAACCCATTACCGGACAGACCGGAACCACCTGCCGGACACGCCAGAATCACCTGCCAAGAACACCGGAACCACCTGAACAGCTCGCCAGAAACACCTGCCGGACATGCCAAAATCACCTGCCGGCTACACCAGAACCTCTTGCCGGACACTCCGGAATCACCTGCCAGACATGATGCAACCAAATGTCAGACGTGCCAGAACCACGTGCCAGAGACACCGGATGCAACTGCCGAGCATGCCGGAACCTCCTGCTCAACTCGCTGTAACCACCTGCCGGGGACGCCAAAATCACCTGTCAGCTAGGCCAGAACCACGTGGCGGACTCTATGGAATCACCCGCCGGGCATGCCGGAACCAGCTCTCAGACGTGCCAGAAGCACGTGCCGGACACGCCGGAACCACCTACTAGAGAGACCGGAACCACCTGCCAGACCCGCCTGAACCACCTGCTGAGTACGCTGGAACAACCTGCTCTACTCGCTGGAGCCACCTGCTGGACACGCCAAAATCACCTGATGGCTACGCCAGCACCACTCGGCAGACAAGCCAGAATCACCTGCAGGGTATGCCGGAACCACCTCTCAGACGTGCCAGAACCCCTTGTCGGACACTCCGGAATCACCTGTCAGGCATGCCGGAACCACCTCTCGAACGTGCCAGAATGACGTGCCAGAGACACCGGATGCACCTGCCGAGCACGCCGGAACCTCCTCTTCGACTTGCCGGAACCACCAGCCAGAGACGCCAAAATCCCCTGCCAGGTAGGCCAGAATCACATGGCGGACGCTCCGGAATCTCCCGCCGGGAAGGTAGGAACCACCTCTCAAACATACTGGAAGCACGTGCCGGACATGCCGGCACCACGTACTGGACAGACCAGAAACACCTGCCGGACCTGCCTGAACCACCTGCTGAGCACACCGGAACAACTTGCTCGACTCGCTGGAGCCACCTGCTGGACACCCCAAAATCACCAGCCAGCTATGCCAGAACCACTTGCCGTACACTCCGGAATCACCTGCTGGTTACACCAGAGCCACTTGGTGGACAATCCAGAATCACCTGCCGGACATGCCAGAACCACCTGTCACACATGCCGGAACCACGTGCCTGACACGCCGGAACCACCTCGCGGACAGACCGGAACCACCTACGAGACATGCCGGAACCACCTGCCGGACACGCCAAAATCACCTGCGGGCTAGGCCAGAACCACTTGTAGGACTCTCCTGGAGCACCTGCCGGGCATGCGGGAACCACCTCTCAGACGTGCCAGAACCACGCGCGGCACATGACGGAACCCATTACCGGACAGACCGGAACCACCTGCCGGACACGCCAGAATCACCTGCCAAGAACACCGGAACCACCTGAACAGCTCGCCAGAAACACCTGCCGGACATGCCAAAATCACCTGCCGGCTACACCAGAACCTCTTGCCGGACACTCCGGAATCACCTGCCAGACATGATGCAACCAAATGTCAGACGTGCCAGAACCACGTGCCAGAGACACCGGATGCAACTGCCGAGCATGCCGGAACCTCCTGCTCAACTCGCTGTAACCACCTGCCGGGGACGCCAAAATCACCTGTCAGCTAGGCCAGAACCACGTGGCGGACTCTATGGAATCACCCGCCGGGCATGCCGGAACCAGCTCTCAGACGTGCCAGAAGCACGTGCCGGACACGCCGGAACCACCTACTAGAGAGACCGGAACCACCTGCCAGACCCGCCTGAACCACCTGCTGAGTACGCTGGAACAACCTGCTCTACTCGCTGGAGCCACCTGCTGGACACGCCAAAATCACCTGATGGCTACGCCAGCACCACTCGGCAGACAAGCCAGAATCACCTGCAGGGTATGCCGGAACCACCTCTCAGACGTGCCAGAACCCCTTGTCGGACACTCCGGAATCACCTGTCAGGCATGCCGGAACCACCTCTCGAACGTGCCAGAATGACGTGCCAGAGACACCGGATGCACCTGCCGAGCACGCCGGAACCTCCTCTTCGACTTGCCGGAACCACCAGCCAGAGACGCCAAAATCCCCTGCCAGGTAGGCCAGAATCACATGGCGGACGCTCCGGAATCTCCCGCCGGGAAGGTAGGAACCACCTCTCAAACATACTGGAAGCACGTGCCGGACATGCCGGCACCACGTACTGGACAGACCAGAAACACCTGCCGGACCTGCCTGAACCACCTGCTGAGCACACCGGAACAACTTGCTCGACTCGCTGGAGCCACCTGCTGGACACCCCAAAATCACCAGCCAGCTATGCCAGAACCACTTGCCGTACACTCCGGAATCACCTGCTGGTTACACCAGAGCCACTTGGTGGACAATCCAGAATCACCTGCCGGACATGCCAGAACCACCTGTCACACATGCCGGAACCACGTGCCTGACACGCCGGAACCACCTCGCGGACAGACCGGAACCACCTACGAGACATGCCGGAACCACCTGCCGGACACGCCAAAATCACCTGCGGGCTAGGCCAGAACCACTTGTAGGACTCTCCTGGAGCACCTGCCGGGCATGCGGGAACCACCTCTCAGACGTGCCAGAACCACGCGCGGCACATGACGGAACCCATTACCGGACAGACCGGAACCACCTGCCGGACACGCCAGAATCACCTGCCAAGAACACCGGAACCACCTGAACAGCTCGCCAGAAACACCTGCCGGACATGCCAAAATCACCTGCCGGCTACACCAGAACCTCTTGCCGGACACTCCGGAATCACCTGCCAGACATGATGCAACCAAATGTCAGACGTGCCAGAACCACGTGCCAGAGACACCGGATGCAACTGCCGAGCATGCCGGAACCTCCTGCTCAACTCGCTGTAACCACCTGCCGGGGACGCCAAAATCACCTGTCAGCTAGGCCAGAACCACGTGGCGGACTCTATGGAATCACCCGCCGGGCATGCCGGAACCAGCTCTCAGACGTGCCAGAAGCACGTGCCGGACACGCCGGAACCACCTACTAGAGAGACCGGAACCACCTGCCAGACCCGCCTGAACCACCTGCTGAGTACGCTGGAACAACCTGCTCTACTCGCTGGAGCCACCTGCTGGACACGCCAAAATCACCTGATGGCTACGCCAGCACCACTCGGCAGACAAGCCAGAATCACCTGCAGGGTATGCCGGAACCACCTCTCAGACGTGCCAGAACCCCTTGTCGGACACTCCGGAATCACCTGTCAGGCATGCCGGAACCACCTCTCGAACGTGCCAGAATGACGTGCCAGAGACACCGGATGCACCTGCCGAGCACGCCGGAACCTCCTCTTCGACTTGCCGGAACCACCAGCCAGAGACGCCAAAATCCCCTGCCAGGTAGGCCAGAATCACATGGCGGACGCTCCGGAATCTCCCGCCGGGAAGGTAGGAACCACCTCTCAAACATACTGGAAGCACGTGCCGGACATGCCGGCACCACGTACTGGACAGACCAGAAACACCTGCCGGACCTGCCTGAACCACCTGCTGAGCACACCGGAACAACTTGCTCGACTCGCTGGAGCCACCTGCTGGACACCCCAAAATCACCAGCCAGCTATGCCAGAACCACTTGCCGTACACTCCGGAATCACCTGCTGGTTACACCAGAGCCACTTGGTGGACAATCCAGAATCACCTGCCGGACATGCCAGAACCACCTGTCACACATGCCGGAACCACGTGCCTGACACGCCGGAACCACCTCGCGGACAGACCGGAACCACCTACCAGACATGCCGGAACCACCTGCCGGACACGCCAAAATCACCTGCGGGCTAGGCCAGAACCACTTGTAGGACTCTCCTGGAGCACCTGCCGGGCATGCGGGAACCACCTCTCAGACGTGCCAGAACCACGCGCGGCACATGACGGAACCCATTACCGGACAGACCGGAACCACCTGCCGGACACGCCAGAATCACCTGCCAAGAACACCGGAACCACCTGAACAGCTCGCCAGAAACACCTGCCGGACATGCCAAAATCACCTGCCGGCTACACCAGAACCTCTTGCCGGACACTCCGGAATCACCTGCCAGACATGATGCAACCAAATGTCAGACGTGCCAGAACCACGTGCCAGAGACACCGGATGCAACTGCCGAGCATGCCGGAACCTCCTGCTCAACTCGCTGTAACCACCTGCCGGGGACGCCAAAATCACCTGTCAGCTAGGCCAGAACCACGTGGCGGACTCTATGGAATCACCCGCCGGGCATGCCGGAACCAGCTCTCAGACGTGCCAGAAGCACGTGCCGGACACGCCGGAACCACCTACTAGAGAGACCGGAACCACCTGCCAGACCCGCCTGAACCACCTGCTGAGTACGCTGGAACAACCTGCTCTACTCGCTGGAGCCACCTGCTGGACACGCCAAAATCACCTGATGGCTACGCCAGCACCACTCGGCAGACAAGCCAGAATCACCTGCAGGGTATGCCGGAACCACCTCTCAGACGTGCCAGAACCCCTTGTCGGACACTCCGGAATCACCTGTCAGGCATGCCGGAACCACCTCTCGAACGTGCCAGAATGACGTGCCAGAGACACCGGATGCACCTGCCGAGCACGCCGGAACCTCCTCTTCGACTCGCCGGAACCACCAGCCAGAGACGCCAAAATCCCCTGCCAGGTAGGCCAGAATCACATGGCGGACGCTCCGGAATCTCCCGCCGGGAAGGTAGGAACCACCTCTCAAACATACTGGAAGCACGTGCCGGACATGCCGGCACCACGTACTGGACAGACCAGAAACACCTGCCGGACCTGCCTGAACCACCTGCTGAGCACACCGGAACAACTTGCTCGACTCGCTGGAGCCACCTGCTGGACACCCCAAAATCACCAGCCAGCTATGCCAGAACCACTTGCCGTACACTCCGGAATCACCTGCTGGTTACACCAGAGCCACTTGGTGGACAATCCAGAATCACCTGCCGGACATGCCAGAACCACCTGTCACACATGCCGGAACCACGTGCCTGACACGCCGGAACCACCTCGCGGACAGACCGGAACCACCTACCAGACATGCCTGAACCACCTGCCGAGCATGCCGGAACCACCTGCCGGACACGCCAAAATCACCTGCGGGCTAGGCCAGAACCACTTGTAGGACTCTCCTGGAGCACCTGCCGGGCATGCGGGAACCACCTCTCAGACGTGCCAGAACCACGCGCGGCACATGACGGAACCCATTACCGGACAGACCGGAACCACCTGCCGGACACGCCAGAATCACCTGCCAAGAACACCGGAACCACCTGAACAGCTCGCCAGAAACACCTGCCGGACATGCCAAAATCACCTGCCGGCTACACCAGAACCTCTTGCCAGACACTCCGGAATCACCTGCCAGACATGATGCAACCAAATGTCAGACGTGCCAGAACCACGTGCCAGAGACACCGGATGCAACTGCCGAGCATGCCGGAACCTCCTGCTCAACTCGCTGTAACCACCTGCCGGGGACGCCAAAATCACCTGTCAGCTAGGCCAGAACCACGTGGCGGACTCTATGGAATCACCCGCCGGGCATGCCGGAACCAGCTCTCAGACGTGCCAGAAGCACGTGCCGGACACGCCGGAACCACCTACTAGAGAGACCGGAACCACCTGCCAGACCCGCCTGAACCACCTGCTGAGTACGCTGGAACAACCTGCTCTACTCGCTGGAGCCACCTGCTGGACACGCCAAAATCACCTGATGGCTACGCCAGCACCACTCGGCAGACAAGCCAGAATCACCTGCAGGGTATGCCGGAACCACCTCTCAGACGTGCCAGAACCCCTTGTCGGACACTCCGGAATCACCTGTCAGGCATGCCGGAACCACCTCTCGAACGTGCCAGAATGACGTGCCAGAGACACCGGATGCACCTGCCGAGCACGCCGGAACCTCCTCTTCGACTCGCCGGAACCACCAGCCAGAGACGCCAAAATCCCCTGCCAGGTAGGCCAGAATCACATGGCGGACGCTCCGGAATCTCCCGCCGGGAAGGTAGGAACCACCTCTCAAACATACTGGAAGCACGTGCCGGACATGCCGGCACCACGTACTGGACAGACCAGAAACACCTGCCGGACCTGCCTGAACCACCTGCTGAGCACACCGGAACAACTTGCTCGACTCGCTGGAGCCACCTGCTGGACACCCCAAAATCACCAGCCAGCTATGCCAGAACCACTTGCCGTACACTCCGGAATCACCTGCTGGTTACACCAGAGCCACTTGGTGGACAATCCAGAATCACCTGCCGGACATGCCAGAACCACCTGTCACACATGCCGGAACCACGTGCCTGACACGCCGGAACCACCTCGCGGACAGACCGGAACCACCTACCAGACATGTCTGAACCACCTGCCGAGCATGCCGGAACCACCTGCCGGACACGCCAAAATCACCTGCGGGCTAGGCCAGAACCACTTGTAGGACTCTCCTGGAGCACCTGCCGGGCATGCGGGAACCACCTCTCAGACGTGCCAGAACCACGCGCGGCACATGACGGAACCCATTACCGGACAGACCGGAACCACCTGCCGGACACGCCAGAATCACCTGCCAAGAACACCGGAACCACCTGAACAGCTCGCCAGAAACACCTGCCGGACATGCCAAAATCACCTGCCGGCTACACCAGAACCTCTTGCCAGACACTCCGGAATCACCTGCCAGACATGATGCAACCAAATGTCAGACGTGCCAGAACCACGTGCCAGAGACACCGGATGCAACTGCCGAGCATGCCGGAACCTCCTGCTCAACTCGCTGTAACCACCTGCCGGGGACGCCAAAATCACCTGTCAGCTAGGCCAGAACCACGTGGCGGACTCTATGGAATCACCCGCCGGGCATGCCGGAACCAGCTCTCAGACGTGCCAGAAGCACGTGCCGGACACGCCGGAACCACCTACTAGAGAGACCGGAACCACCTGCCAGACCCGCCTGAACCACCTGCTGAGTACGCTGGAACAACCTGCTCTACTCGCTGGAGCCACCTGCTGGACACGCCAAAATCACCTGATGGCTACGCCAGCACCACTCGGCAGACAAGCCAGAATCACCTGCAGGGTATGCCGGAACCACCTCTCAGACGTGCCAGAACCCCTTGTCGGACACTCCGGAATCACCTGTCAGGCATGCCGGAACCACCTCTCGAACGTGCCAGAATGACGTGCCAGAGACACCGGATGCACCTGCCGAGCACGCCGGAACCTCCTCTTCGACTCGCCGGAACCACCAGCCAGAGACGCCAAAATCCCCTGCCAGGTAGGCCAGAATCACATGGCGGACGCTCCGGAATCTCCCGCCGGGAAGGTAGGAACCACCTCTCAAACATACTGGAAGCACGTGCCGGACATGCCGGCACCACGTACTGGACAGACCAGAAACACCTGCCGGACCTGCCTGAACCACCTGCTGAGCACACCGGAACAACTTGCTCGACTCGCTGGAGCCACCTGCTGGACACCCCAAAATCACCAGCCAGCTATGCCAGAACCACTTGCCGTACACTCCGGAATCACCTGCTGGTTACACCAGAGCCACTTGGTGGACAATCCAGAATCACCTGCCGGACATGCCAGAACCACCTGTCACACATGCCGGAACCACGTGCCTGACACGCCGGAACCACCTCGCGGACAGACCGGAACCACCTACCAGACATGCCGGAACCACCTGCCGGACACGCCAAAATCACCTGCGGGCTAGGCCAGAACCACTTGTAGGACTCTCCTGGAGCACCTGCCGGGCATGCGGGAACCACCTCTCAGACGTGCCAGAACCACGCGCGGCACATGACGGAACCCATTACCGGACAGACCGGAACCACCTGCCGGACACGCCAGAATCACCTGCCAAGAACACCGGAACCACCTGAACAGCTCGCCAGAAACACCTGCCGGACATGCCAAAATCACCTGCCGGCTACACCAGAACCTCTTGCCGGACACTCCGGAATCACCTGCCAGACATGATGCAACCAAATGTCAGACGTGCCAGAACCACGTGCCAGAGACACCGGATGCAACTGCCGAGCATGCCGGAACCTCCTGCTCAACTCGCTGTAACCACCTGCCGGGGACGCCAAAATCACCTGTCAGCTAGGCCAGAACCACGTGGCGGACTCTATGGAATCACCCGCCGGGCATGCCGGAACCAGCTCTCAGACGTGCCAGAAGCACGTGCCGGACACGCCGGAACCACCTACTAGAGAGACCGGAACCACCTGCCAGACCCGCCTGAACCACCTGCTGAGTACGCTGGAACAACCTGCTCTACTCGCTGGAGCCACCTGCTGGACACGCCAAAATCACCTGATGGCTACGCCAGCACCACTCGGCAGACAAGCCAGAATCACCTGCAGGGTATGCCGGAACCACCTCTCAGACGTGCCAGAACCCCTTGTCGGACACTCCGGAATCACCTGTCAGGCATGCCGGAACCACCTCTCGAACGTGCCAGAATGACGTGCCAGAGACACCGGATGCACCTGCCGAGCACGCCGGAACCTCCTCTTCGACTCGCCGGAACCACCAGCCAGAGACGCCAAAATCCCCTGCCAGGTAGGCCAGAATCACATGGCGGACGCTCCGGAATCTCCCGCCGGGAAGGTAGGAACCACCTCTCAAACATACTGGAAGCACGTGCCGGACATGCCGGCACCACGTACTGGACAGACCAGAAACACCTGCCGGACCTGCCTGAACCACCTGCTGAGCACACCGGAACAACTTGCTCGACTCGCTGGAGCCACCTGCTGGACACCCCAAAATCACCAGCCAGCTATGCCAGAACCACTTGCCGTACACTCCGGAATCACCTGCTGGTTACACCAGAGCCACTTGGTGGACAATCCAGAATCACCTGCCGGACATGCCAGAACCACCTGTCACACATGCCGGAACCACGTGCCTGACACGCCGGAACCACCTCGCGGACAGACCGGAACCACCTACCAGACATGCCTGAACCACCTGCCGAGCATGCCGGAACCACCTGCCGGACACGCCAAAATCACCTGCGGGCTAGGCCAGAACCACTTGTAGGACTCTCCTGGAGCACCTGCCGGGCATGCGGGAACCACCTCTCAGACGTGCCAGAACCACGCGCGGCACATGACGGAACCCATTACCGGACAGACCGGAACCACCTGCCGGACACGCCAGAATCACCTGCCAAGAACACCGGAACCACCTGAACAGCTCGCCAGAAACACCTGCCGGACATGCCAAAATCACCTGCCGGCTACACCAGAACCTCTTGCCGGACACTCCGGAATCACCTGCCAGACATGATGCAACCAAATGTCAGACGTGCCAGAACCACGTGCCAGAGACACCGGATGCAACTGCCGAGCATGCCGGAACCTCCTGCTCAACTCGCTGTAACCACCTGCCGGGGACGCCAAAATCACCTGTCAGCTAGGCCAGAACCACGTGGCGGACTCTATGGAATCACCCGCCGGGCATGCCGGAACCAGCTCTCAGACGTGCCAGAAGCACGTGCCGGACACGCCGGAACCACCTACTAGAGAGACCGGAACCACCTGCCAGACCCGCCTGAACCACCTGCTGAGTACGCTGGAACAACCTGCTCTACTCGCTGGAGCCACCTGCTGGACACGCCAAAATCACCTGATGGCTACGCCAGCACCACTCGGCAGACAAGCCAGAATCACCTGCAGGGTATGCCGGAACCACCTCTCAGACGTGCCAGAACCCCTTGTCGGACACTCCGGAATCACCTGTCAGGCATGCCGGAACCACCTCTCGAACGTGCCAGAATGACGTGCCAGAGACACCGGATGCACCTGCCGAGCACGCCGGAACCTCCTCTTCGACTCGCCGGAACCACCAGCCAGAGACGCCAAAATCCCCTGCCAGGTAGGCCAGAATCACATGGCGGACGCTCCGGAATCTCCCGCCGGGAAGGTAGGAACCACCTCTCAAACATACTGGAAGCACGTGCCGGACATGCCGGCACCACGTACTGGACAGACCAGAAACACCTGCCGGACCTGCCTGAACCACCTGCTGAGCACACCGGAACAACTTGCTCGACTCGCTGGAGCCACCTGCTGGACACCCCAAAATCACCAGCCAGCTATGCCAGAACCACTTGCCGTACACTCCGGAATCACCTGCTGGTTACACCAGAGCCACTTGGTGGACAATCCAGAATCACCTGCCGGACATGCCAGAACCACCTGTCACACATGCCGGAACCACGTGCCTGACACGCCGGAACCACCTCGCGGACAGACCGGAACCACCTACCAGACATGCCTGAACCACCTGCCGAGCATGCCGGAACCACCTGCCGGACACGCCAAAATCACCTGCGGGCTAGGCCAGAACCACTTGTAGGACTCTCCTGGAGCACCTGCCGGGCATGCGGGAACCACCTCTCAGACGTGCCAGAACCACGCGCGGCACATGACGGAACCCATTACCGGACAGACCGGAACCACCTGCCGGACACGCCAGAATCACCTGCCAAGAACACCGGAACCACCTGAACAGCTCGCCAGAAACACCTGCCGGACATGCCAAAATCACCTGCCGGCTACACCAGAACCTCTTGCCGGACACTCCGGAATCACCTGCCAGACATGATGCAACCAAATGTCAGACGTGCCAGAACCACGTGCCAGAGACACCGGATGCAACTGCCGAGCATGCCGGAACCTCCTGCTCAACTCGCTGTAACCACCTGCCGGGGACGCCAAAATCACCTGTCAGCTAGGCCAGAACCACGTGGCGGACTCTATGGAATCACCCGCCGGGCATGCCGGAACCAGCTCTCAGACGTGCCAGAAGCACGTGCCGGACACGCCGGAACCACCTACTAGAGAGACCGGAACCACCTGCCAGACCCGCCTGAACCACCTGCTGAGTACGCTGGAACAACCTGCTCTACTCGCTGGAGCCACCTGCTGGACACGCCAAAATCACCTGATGGCTACGCCAGCACCACTCGGCAGACAAGCCAGAATCACCTGCAGGGTATGCCGGAACCACCTCTCAGACGTGCCAGAACCCCTTGTCGGACACTCCGGAATCACCTGTCAGGCATGCCGGAACCACCTCTCGAACGTGCCAGAATGACGTGCCAGAGACACCGGATGCACCTGCCGAGCACGCCGGAACCTCCTCTTCGACTCGCCGGAACCACCAGCCAGAGACGCCAAAATCCCCTGCCAGGTAGGCCAGAATCACATGGCGGACGCTCCGGAATCTCCCGCCGGGAAGGTAGGAACCACCTCTCAAACATACTGGAAGCACGTGCCGGACATGCCGGCACCACGTACTGGACAGACCAGAAACACCTGCCGGACCTGCCTGAACCACCTGCTGAGCACACCGGAACAACTTGCTCGACTCGCTGGAGCCACCTGCTGGACACCCCAAAATCACCAGCCAGCTATGCCAGAACCACTTGCCGTACACTCCGGAATCACCTGCTGGTTACACCAGAGCCACTTGGTGGACAATCCAGAATCACCTGCCGGACATGCCAGAAACACCTGTCACACATGCCGGAACCACGTGCCTGACACGCCGGAACCACCTCGCGGACAGACCGGAACCACCTACCAGACATGCCTGAACCACCTGCCGAGCATGCCGGAACCACCTGCCGGACACGCCAAAATCACCTGCGGGCTAGGCCAGAACCACTTGTAGGACTCTCCTGGAGCACCTGCCGGGCATGCGGGAACCACCTCTCAGACGTGCCAGAACCACGCGCGGCACATGACGGAACCCATTACCGGACAGACCGGAACCACCTGCCGGACACGCCAGAATCACCTGCCAAGAACACCGGAACCACCTGAACAGCTCGCCAGAAACACCTGCCGGACATGCCAAAATCACCTGCCGGCTACACCAGAACCTCTTGCCGGACACTCCGGAATCACCTGCCAGACATGATGCAACCAAATGTCAGACGTGCCAGAACCACGTGCCAGAGACACCGGATGCAACTGCCGAGCATGCCGGAACCTCCTGCTCAACTCGCTGTAACCACCTGCCGGGGACGCCAAAATCACCTGTCAGCTAGGCCAGAACCACGTGGCGGACTCTATGGAATCACCCGCCGGGCATGCCGGAACCAGCTCTCAGACGTGCCAGAAGCACGTGCCGGACACGCCGGAACCACCTACTAGAGAGACCGGAACCACCTGCCAGACCCGCCTGAACCACCTGCTGAGTACGCTGGAACAACCTGCTCTACTCGCTGGAGCCACCTGCTGGACACGCCAAAATCACCTGATGGCTACGCCAGCACCACTCGGCAGACAAGCCAGAATCACCTGCAGGGTATGCCGGAACCACCTCTCAGACGTGCCAGAACCCCTTGTCGGACACTCCGGAATCACCTGTCAGGCATGCCGGAACCACCTCTCGAACGTGCCAGAATGACGTGCCAGAGACACCGGATGCACCTGCCGAGCACGCCGGAACCTCCTCTTCGACTCGCCGGAACCACCAGCCAGAGACGCCAAAATCCCCTGCCAGGTAGGCCAGAATCACATGGCGGACGCTCCGGAATCTCCCGCCGGGAAGGTAGGAACCACCTCTCAAACATACTGGAAGCACGTGCCGGACATGCCGGCACCACGTACTGGACAGACCAGAAACACCTGCCGGACCTGCCTGAACCACCTGCTGAGCACACCGGAACAACTTGCTCGACTCGCTGGAGCCACCTGCTGGACACCCCAAAATCACCAGCCAGCTATGCCAGAACCACTTGCCGTACACTCCGGAATCACCTGCTGGTTACACCAGAGCCACTTGGTGGACAATCCAGAATCACCTGCCGGACATGCCAGAACCACCTGTCACACATGCCGGAACCACGTGCCTGACACGCCGGAACCACCTCGCGGACAGACCGGAACCACCTACCAGACATGCCTGAACCACCTGCCGAGCATGCCGGAACCACCTGCCGGACACGCCAAAATCACCTGCGGGCTAGGCCAGAACCACTTGTAGGACTCTCCTGGAGCACCTGCCGGGCATGCGGGAACCACCTCTCAGACGTGCCAGAACCACGCGCGGCACATGACGGAACCCATTACCGGACAGACCGGAACCACCTGCCGGACACGCCAGAATCACCTGCCAAGAACACCGGAACCACCTGAACAGCTCGCCAGAAACACCTGCCGGACATGCCAAAATCACCTGCCGGCTACACCAGAACCTCTTGCCGGACACTCCGGAATCACCTGCCAGACATGATGCAACCAAATGTCAGACGTGCCAGAACCACGTGCCAGAGACACCGGATGCAACTGCCGAGCATGCCGGAACCTCCTGCTCAACTCGCTGTAACCACCTGCCGGGGACGCCAAAATCACCTGTCAGCTAGGCCAGAACCACGTGGCGGACTCTATGGAATCACCCGCCGGGCATGCCGGAACCAGCTCTCAGACGTGCCAGAAGCACGTGCCGGACACGCCGGAACCACCTACTAGAGAGACCGGAACCACCTGCCAGACCCGCCTGAACCACCTGCTGAGTACGCTGGAACAACCTGCTCTACTCGCTGGAGCCACCTGCTGGACACGCCAAAATCACCTGATGGCTACGCCAGCACCACTCGGCAGACAAGCCAGAATCACCTGCAGGGTATGCCGGAACCACCTCTCAGACGTGCCAGAACCCCTTGTCGGACACTCCGGAATCACCTGTCAGGCATGCCGGAACCACCTCTCGAACGTGCCAGAATGACGTGCCAGAGACACCGGATGCACCTGCCGAGCACGCCGGAACCTCCTCTTCGACTCGCCGGAACCACCAGCCAGAGACGCCAAAATCCCCTGCCAGGTAGGCCAGAATCACATGGCGGACGCTCCGGAATCTCCCGCCGGGAAGGTAGGAACCACCTCTCAAACATACTGGAAGCACGTGCCGGACATGCCGGCACCACGTACTGGACAGACCAGAAACACCTGCCGGACCTGCCTGAACCACCTGCTGAGCACACCGGAACAACTTGCTCGACTCGCTGGAGCCACCTGCTGGACACCCCAAAATCACCAGCCAGCTATGCCAGAACCACTTGCCGTACACTCCGGAATCACCTGCTGGTTACACCAGAGCCACTTGGTGGACAATCCAGAATCACCTGCCGGACATGCCAGAACCACCTGTCACACATGCCGGAACCACGTGCCTGACACGCCGGAACCACCTCGCGGACAGACCGGAACCACCTACCAGACATGCCTGAACCACCTGCCGAGCATGCCGGAACCACCTGCCGGACACGCCAAAATCACCTGCGGGCTAGGCCAGAACCACTTGTAGGACTCTCCTGGAGCACCTGCCGGGCATGCGGGAACCACCTCTCAGACGTGCCAGAACCACGTGCGGCACATGACGGAACCCATTACCGGACAGACCGGAACCACCTGCCGGACACGCCAGAATCACCTGCCAAGAACACCGGAACCACCTGAACAGCTCGCCAGAAACACCTGCCGGACATGCCAAAATCACCTGCCGGCTACACCAGAACCTCTTGCCGGACACTCCGGAATCACCTGCCAGACATGATGCAACCAAATGTCAGACGTGCCAGAACCACGTGCCAGAGACACCGGATGCAACTGCCGAGCATGCCGGAACCTCCTGCTCAACTCGCTGTAACCACCTGCCGGGGACGCCAAAATCACCTGTCAGCTAGGCCAGAACCACGTGGCGGACTCTATGGAATCACCCGCCGGGCATGCCGGAACCAGCTCTCAGACGTGCCAGAAGCACGTGCCGGACACGCCGGAACCACCTACTAGAGAGACCGGAACCACCTGCCAGACCCGCCTGAACCACCTGCTGAGTACGCTGGAACAACCTGCTCTACTCGCTGGAGCCACCTGCTGGACACGCCAAAATCACCTGATGGCTACGCCAGCACCACTCGGCAGACAAGCCAGAATCACCTGCAGGGTATGCCGGAACCACCTCTCAGACGTGCCAGAACCCCTTGTCGGACACTCCGGAATCACCTGTCAGGCATGCCGGAACCACCTCTCGAACGTGCCAGAATGACGTGCCAGAGACACCGGATGCACCTGCCGAGCACGCCGGAACCTCCTCTTCGACTCGCCGGAACCACCAGCCAGAGACGCCAAAATCCCCTGCCAGGTAGGCCAGAATCACATGGCGGACGCTCCGGAATCTCCCGCCGGGAAGGTAGGAACCACCTCTCAAACATACTGGAAGCACGTGCCGGACATGCCGGCACCACGTACTGGACAGACCAGAAACACCTGCCGGACCTGCCTGAACCACCTGCTGAGCACACCGGAACAACTTGCTCGACTCGCTGGAGCCACCTGCTGGACACCCCAAAATCACCAGCCAGCTATGCCAGAACCACTTGCCGTACACTCCGGAATCACCTGCTGGTTACACCAGAGCCACTTGGTGGACAATCCAGAATCACCTGCCGGACATGCCAGAACCACCTGTCACACATGCCGGAACCACGTGCCTGACACGCCGGAACCACCTCGCGGACAGACCGGAACCACCTACCAGACATGCCTGAACCACCTGCCGAGCATGCCGGAACCACCTGCCGGACACGCCAAAATCACCTGCGGGCTAGGCCAGAACCACTTGTAGGACTCTCCTGGAGCACCTGCCGGGCATGCGGGAACCACCTCTCAGACGTGCCAGAACCACGCGCGGCACATGACGGAACCCATTACCGGACAGACCGGAACCACCTGCCGGACACGCCAGAATCACCTGCCAAGAACACCGGAACCACCTGAACAGCTCGCCAGAAACACCTGCCGGACATGCCAAAATCACCTGCCGGCTACACCAGAACCTCTTGCCGGACACTCCGGAATCACCTGCCAGACATGATGCAACCAAATGTCAGACGTGCCAGAACCACGTGCCAGAGACACCGGATGCAACTGCCGAGCATGCCGGAACCTCCTGCTCAACTCGCTGTAACCACCTGCCGGGGACGCCAAAATCACCTGTCAGCTAGGCCAGAACCACGTGGCGGACTCTATGGAATCACCCGCCGGGCATGCCGGAACCAGCTCTCAGACGTGCCAGAAGCACGTGCCGGACACGCCGGAACCACCTACTAGAGAGACCGGAACCACCTGCCAGACCCGCCTGAACCACCTGCTGAGTACGCTGGAACAACCTGCTCTACTCGCTGGAGCCACCTGCTGGACACGCCAAAATCACCTGATGGCTACGCCAGCACCACTCGGCAGACAAGCCAGAATCACCTGCAGGGTATGCCGGAACCACCTCTCAGACGTGCCAGAACCCCTTGTCGGACACTCCGGAATCACCTGTCAGGCATGCCGGAACCACCTCTCGAACGTGCCAGAATGACGTGCCAGAGACACCGGATGCACCTGCCGAGCACGCCGGAACCTCCTCTTCGACTTGCCGGAACCACCAGCCAGAGACGCCAAAATCCCCTGCCAGGTAGGCCAGAATCACATGGCGGACGCTCCGGAATCTCCCGCCGGGAAGGTAGGAACCACCTCTCAAACATACTGGAAGCACGTGCCGGACATGCCGGCACCACGTACTGGACAGACCAGAAACACCTGCCGGACCTGCCTGAACCACCTGCTGAGCACACCGGAACAACTTGCTCGACTCGCTGGAGCCACCTGCTGGACACCCCAAAATCACCAGCCAGCTATGCCAGAACCACTTGCCGTACACTCCGGAATCACCTGCTGGTTACACCAGAGCCACTTGGTGGACAATCCAGAATCACCTGCCGGACATGCCAGAACCACCTGTCACACATGCCGGAACCACGTGCCTGACACGCCGGAACCACCTCGCGGACAGACCGGAACCACCTACCAGACATGCCGGAACCACCTGCCGGACACGCCAAAATCACCTGCGGGCTAGGCCAGAACCACTTGTAGGACTCTCCTGGAGCACCTGCCGGGCATGCGGGAACCACCTCTCAGACGTGCCAGAACCACGTGCGGCACATGACGGAACCCATTACCGGACAGACCGGAACCACCTGCCGGACACGCCAGAATCACCTGCCAAGAACACCGGAACCACCTGAACAGCTCGCCAGAAACACCTGCCGGACATGCCAAAATCACCTGCCGGCTACACCAGAACCTCTTGCCGGACACTCCGGAATCACCTGCCAGACATGATGCAACCAAATGTCAGACGTGCCAGAACCACGTGCCAGAGACACCGGATGCAACTGCCGAGCATGCCGGAACCTCCTGCTCAACTCGCTGTAACCACCTGCCGGGGACGCCAAAATCACCTGTCAGCTAGGCCAGAACCACGTGGCGGACTCTATGGAATCACCCGCCGGGCATGCCGGAACCAGCTCTCAGACGTGCCAGAAGCACGTGCCGGACACGCCGGAACCACCTACTAGAGAGACCGGAACCACCTGCCAGACCCGCCTGAACCACCTGCTGAGTACGCTGGAACAACCTGCTCTACTCGCTGGAGCCACCTGCTGGACACGCCAAAATCACCTGATGGCTACGCCAGCACCACTCGGCAGACAAGCCAGAATCACCTGCAGGGTATGCCGGAACCACCTCTCAGACGTGCCAGAACCCCTTGTCGGACACTCCGGAATCACCTGTCAGGCATGCCGGAACCACCTCTCGAACGTGCCAGAATGACGTGCCAGAGACACCGGATGCACCTGCCGAGCACGCCGGAACCTCCTCTTCGACTCGCCGGAACCACCAGCCAGAGACGCCAAAATCCCCTGCCAGGTAGGCCAGAATCACATGGCGGACGCTCCGGAATCTCCCGCCGGGAAGGTAGGAACCACCTCTCAAACATACTGGAAGCACGTGCCGGACATGCCGGCACCACGTACTGGACAGACCAGAAACACCTGCCGGACCTGCCTGAACCACCTGCTGAGCACACCGGAACAACTTGCTCGACTCGCTGGAGCCACCTGCTGGACACCCCAAAATCACCAGCCAGCTATGCCAGAACCACTTGCCGTACACTCCGGAATCACCTGCTGGTTACACCAGAGCCACTTGGTGGACAATCCAGAATCACCTGCCGGACATGCCAGAACCACCTGTCACACATGCCGGAACCACGTGCCTGACACGCCGGAACCACCTCGCGGACAGACCGGAACCACCTACCAGACATGCCTGAACCACCTGCCGAGCATGCCGGAACCACCTGCCGGACACGCCAAAATCACCTGCGGGCTAGGCCAGAACCACTTGTAGGACTCTCCTGGAGCACCTGCCGGGCATGCGGGAACCACCTCTCAGACGTGCCAGAACCACGCGCGGCACATGACGGAACCCATTACCGGACAGACCGGAACCACCTGCCGGACACGCCAGAATCACCTGCCAAGAACACCGGAACCACCTGAACAGCTCGCCAGAAACACCTGCCGGACATGCCAAAATCACCTGCCGGCTACACCAGAACCTCTTGCCGGACACTCCGGAATCACCTGCCAGACATGATGCAACCAAATGTCAGACGTGCCAGAACCACGTGCCAGAGACACCGGATGCAACTGCCGAGCATGCCGGAACCTCCTGCTCAACTCGCTGTAACCACCTGCCGGGGACGCCAAAATCACCTGTCAGCTAGGCCAGAACCACGTGGCGGACTCTATGGAATCACCCGCCGGGCATGCCGGAACCAGCTCTCAGACGTGCCAGAAGCACGTGCCGGACACGCCGGAACCACCTACTAGAGAGACCGGAACCACCTGCCAGACCCGCCTGAACCACCTGCTGAGTACGCTGGAACAACCTGCTCTACTCGCTGGAGCCACCTGCTGGACACGCCAAAATCACCTGATGGCTACGCCAGCACCACTCGGCAGACAAGCCAGAATCACCTGCAGGGTATGCCGGAACCACCTCTCAGACGTGCCAGAACCCCTTGTCGGACACTCCGGAATCACCTGTCAGGCATGCCGGAACCACCTCTCGAACGTGCCAGAATGACGTGCCAGAGACACCGGATGCACCTGCCGAGCACGCCGGAACCTCCTCTTCGACTCGCCGGAACCACCAGCCAGAGACGCCAAAATCCCCTGCCAGGTAGGCCAGAATCACATGGCGGACGCTCCGGAATCTCCCGCCGGGAAGGTAGGAACCACCTCTCAAACATACTGGAAGCACGTGCCGGACATGCCGGCACCACGTACTGGACAGACCAGAAACACCTGCCGGACCTGCCTGAACCACCTGCTGAGCACACCGGAACAACTTGCTCGACTCGCTGGAGCCACCTGCTGGACACCCCAAAATCACCAGCCAGCTATGCCAGAACCACTTGCCGTACACTCCGGAATCACCTGCTGGTTACACCAGAGCCACTTGGTGGACAATCCAGAATCACCTGCCGGACATGCCAGAACCACCTGTCACACATGCCGGAACCACGTGCCTGACACGCCGGAACCACCTCGCGGACAGACCGGAACCACCTACCAGACATGCCTGAACCACCTGCCGAGCATGCCGGAACCACCTGCCGGACACGCCAAAATCACCTGCGGGCTAGGCCAGAACCACTTGTAGGACTCTCCTGGAGCACCTGCCGGGCATGCGGGAACCACCTCTCAGACGTGCCAGAACCACGCGCGGCACATGACGGAACCCATTACCGGACAGACCGGAACCACCTGCCGGACACGCCAGAATCACCTGCCAAGAACACCGGAACCACCTGAACAGCTCGCCAGAAACACCTGCCGGACATGCCAAAATCACCTGCCGGCTACACCAGAACCTCTTGCCGGACACTCCGGAATCACCTGCCAGACATGATGCAACCAAATGTCAGACGTGCCAGAACCACGTGCCAGAGACACCGGATGCAACTGCCGAGCATGCCGGAACCTCCTGCTCAACTCGCTGTAACCACCTGCCGGGGACGCCAAAATCACCTGTCAGCTAGGCCAGAACCACGTGGCGGACTCTATGGAATCACCCGCCGGGCATGCCGGAACCAGCTCTCAGACGTGCCAGAAGCACGTGCCGGACACGCCGGAACCACCTACTAGAGAGACCGGAACCACCTGCCAGACCCGCCTGAACCACCTGCTGAGTACGCTGGAACAACCTGCTCTACTCGCTGGAGCCACCTGCTGGACACGCCAAAATCACCTGATGGCTACGCCAGCACCACTCGGCAGACAAGCCAGAATCACCTGCAGGGTATGCCGGAACCACCTCTCAGACGTGCCAGAACCCCTTGTCGGACACTCCGGAATCACCTGTCAGGCATGCCGGAACCACCTCTCGAACGTGCCAGAATGACGTGCCAGAGACACCGGATGCACCTGCCGAGCACGCCGGAACCTCCTCTTCGACTCGCCGGAACCACCAGCCAGAGACGCCAAAATCCCCTGCCAGGTAGGCCAGAATCACATGGCGGACGCTCCGGAATCTCCCGCCGGGAAGGTAGGAACCACCTCTCAAACATACTGGAAGCACGTGCCGGACATGCCGGCACCACGTACTGGACAGACCAGAAACACCTGCCGGACCTGCCTGAACCACCTGCTGAGCACACCGGAACAACTTGCTCGACTCGCTGGAGCCACCTGCTGGACACCCCAAAATCACCAGCCAGCTATGCCAGAACCACTTGCCGTACACTCCGGAATCACCTGCTGGTTACACCAGAGCCACTTGGTGGACAATCCAGAATCACCTGCCGGACATGCCAGAACCACCTGTCACACATGCCGGAACCACGTGCCTGACACGCCGGAACCACCTCGCGGACAGACCGGAACCACCTACCAGACATGCCTGAACCACCTGCCGAGCATGCCGGAACCACCTGCCGGACACGCCAAAATCACCTGCGGGCTAGGCCAGAACCACTTGTAGGACTCTCCTGGAGCACCTGCCGGGCATGCGGGAACCACCTCTCAGACGTGCCAGAACCACGCGCGGCACATGACGGAACCCATTACCGGACAGACCGGAACCACCTGCCGGACACGCCAGAATCACCTGCCAAGAACACCGGAACCACCTGAACAGCTCGCCAGAAACACCTGCCGGACATGCCAAAATCACCTGCCGGCTACACCAGAACCTCTTGCCGGACACTCCGGAATCACCTGCCAGACATGATGCAACCAAATGTCAGACGTGCCAGAACCACGTGCCAGAGACACCGGATGCAACTGCCGAGCATGCCGGAACCTCCTGCTCAACTCGCTGTAACCACCTGCCGGGGACGCCAAAATCACCTGTCAGCTAGGCCAGAACCACGTGGCGGACTCTATGGAATCACCCGCCGGGCATGCCGGAACCAGCTCTCAGACGTGCCAGAAGCACGTGCCGGACACGCCGGAACCACCTACTAGAGAGACCGGAACCACCTGCCAGACCCGCCTGAACCACCTGCTGAGTACGCTGGAACAACCTGCTCTACTCGCTGGAGCCACCTGCTGGACACGCCAAAATCACCTGATGGCTACGCCAGCACCACTCGGCAGACAAGCCAGAATCACCTGCAGGGTATGCCGGAACCACCTCTCAGACGTGCCAGAACCCCTTGTCGGACACTCCGGAATCACCTGTCAGGCATGCCGGAACCACCTCTCGAACGTGCCAGAATGACGTGCCAGAGACACCGGATGCACCTGCCGAGCACGCCGGAACCTCCTCTTCGACTCGCCGGAACCACCAGCCAGAGACGCCAAAATCCCCTGCCAGGTAGGCCAGAATCACATGGCGGACGCTCCGGAATCTCCCGCCGGGAAGGTAGGAACCACCTCTCAAACATACTGGAAGCACGTGCCGGACATGCCGGCACCACGTACTGGACAGACCAGAAACACCTGCCGGACCTGCCTGAACCACCTGCTGAGCACACCGGAACAACTTGCTCGACTCGCTGGAGCCACCTGCTGGACACCCCAAAATCACCAGCCAGCTATGCCAGAACCACTTGCCGTACACTCCGGAATCACCTGCTGGTTACACCAGAGCCACTTGGTGGACAATCCAGAATCACCTGCCGGACATGCCAGAACCACCTGTCACACATGCCGGAACCACGTGCCTGACACGCCGGAACCACCTCGCGGACAGACCGGAACCACCTACCAGACATGCCGGAACCACCTGCCGGACACGCCAAAATCACCTGCGGGCTAGGCCAGAACCACTTGTAGGACTCTCCTGGAGCACCTGCCGGGCATGCGGGAACCACCTCTCAGACGTGCCAGAACCACGTGCGGCACATGACGGAACCCATTACCGGACAGACCGGAACCACCTGCCGGACACGCCAGAATCACCTGCCAAGAACACCGGAACCACCTGAACAGCTCGCCAGAAACACCTGCCGGACATGCCAAAATCACCTGCCGGCTACACCAGAACCTCTTGCCGGACACTCCGGAATCACCTGCCAGACATGATGCAACCAAATGTCAGACGTGCCAGAACCACGTGCCAGAGACACCGGATGCAACTGCCGAGCATGCCGGAACCTCCTGCTCAACTCGCTGTAACCACCTGCCGGGGACGCCAAAATCACCTGTCAGCTAGGCCAGAACCACGTGGCGGACTCTATGGAATCACCCGCCGGGCATGCCGGAACCAGCTCTCAGACGTGCCAGAAGCACGTGCCGGACACGCCGGAACCACCTACTAGAGAGACCGGAACCACCTGCCAGACCCGCCTGAACCACCTGCTGAGTACGCTGGAACAACCTGCTCTACTCGCTGGAGCCACCTGCTGGACACGCCAAAATCACCTGATGGCTACGCCAGCACCACTCGGCAGACAAGCCAGAATCACCTGCAGGGTATGCCGGAACCACCTCTCAGACGTGCCAGAACCCCTTGTCGGACACTCCGGAATCACCTGTCAGGCATGCCGGAACCACCTCTCGAACGTGCCAGAATGACGTGCCAGAGACACCGGATGCACCTGCCGAGCACGCCGGAACCTCCTCTTCGACTCGCCGGAACCACCAGCCAGAGACGCCAAAATCCCCTGCCAGGTAGGCCAGAATCACATGGCGGACGCTCCGGAATCTCCCGCCGGGAAGGTAGGAACCACCTCTCAAACATACTGGAAGCACGTGCCGGACATGCCGGCACCACGTACTGGACAGACCAGAAACACCTGCCGGACCTGCCTGAACCACCTGCTGAGCACACCGGAACAACTTGCTCGACTCGCTGGAGCCACCTGCTGGACACCCCAAAATCACCAGCCAGCTATGCCAGAACCACTTGCCGTACACTCCGGAATCACCTGCTGGTTACACCAGAGCCACTTGGTGGACAATCCAGAATCACCTGCCGGACATGCCAGAACCACCTGTCACACATGCCGGAACCACGTGCCTGACACGCCGGAACCACCTCGCGGACAGACCGGAACCACCTACCAGACATGCCTGAACCACCTGCCGAGCATGCCGGAACCACCTGCCGGACACGCCAAAATCACCTGCGGGCTAGGCCAGAACCACTTGTAGGACTCTCCTGGAGCACCTGCCGGGCATGCGGGAACCACCTCTCAGACGTGCCAGAACCACGCGCGGCACATGACGGAACCCATTACCGGACAGACCGGAACCACCTGCCGGACACGCCAGAATCACCTGCCAAGAACACCGGAACCACCTGAACAGCTCGCCAGAAACACCTGCCGGACATGCCAAAATCACCTGCCGGCTACACCAGAACCTCTTGCCGGACACTCCGGAATCACCTGCCAGACATGATGCAACCAAATGTCAGACGTGCCAGAACCACGTGCCAGAGACACCGGATGCAACTGCCGAGCATGCCGGAACCTCCTGCTCAACTCGCTGTAACCACCTGCCGGGGACGCCAAAATCACCTGTCAGCTAGGCCAGAACCACGTGGCGGACTCTATGGAATCACCCGCCGGGCATGCCGGAACCAGCTCTCAGACGTGCCAGAAGCACGTGCCGGACACGCCGGAACCACCTACTAGAGAGACCGGAACCACCTGCCAGACCCGCCTGAACCACCTGCTGAGTACGCTGGAACAACCTGCTCTACTCGCTGGAGCCACCTGCTGGACACGCCAAAATCACCTGATGGCTACGCCAGCACCACTCGGCAGACAAGCCAGAATCACCTGCAGGGTATGCCGGAACCACCTCTCAGACGTGCCAGAACCCCTTGTCGGACACTCCGGAATCACCTGTCAGGCATGCCGGAACCACCTCTCGAACGTGCCAGAATGACGTGCCAGAGACACCGGATGCACCTGCCGAGCACGCCGGAACCTCCTCTTCGACTCGCCGGAACCACCAGCCAGAGACGCCAAAATCCCCTGCCAGGTAGGCCAGAATCACATGGCGGACGCTCCGGAATCTCCCGCCGGGAAGGTAGGAACCACCTCTCAAACATACTGGAAGCACGTGCCGGACATGCCGGCACCACGTACTGGACAGACCAGAAACACCTGCCGGACCTGCCTGAACCACCTGCTGAGCACACCGGAACAACTTGCTCGACTCGCTGGAGCCACCTGCTGGACACCCCAAAATCACCAGCCAGCTATGCCAGAACCACTTGCCGTACACTCCGGAATCACCTGCTGGTTACACCAGAGCCACTTGGTGGACAATCCAGAATCACCTGCCGGACATGCCAGAACCACCTGTCACACATGCCGGAACCACGTGCCTGACACGCCGGAACCACCTCGCGGACAGACCGGAACCACCTACCAGACATGCCTGAACCACCTGCCGAGCATGCCGGAACCACCTGCCGGACACGCCAAAATCACCTGCGGGCTAGGCCAGAACCACTTGTAGGACTCTCCTGGAGCACCTGCCGGGCATGCGGGAACCACCTCTCAGACGTGCCAGAACCACGCGCGGCACATGACGGAACCCATTACCGGACAGACCGGAACCACCTGCCGGACACGCCAGAATCACCTGCCAAGAACACCGGAACCACCTGAACAGCTCGCCAGAAACACCTGCCGGACATGCCAAAATCACCTGCCGGCTACACCAGAACCTCTTGCCGGACACTCCGGAATCACCTGCCAGACATGATGCAACCAAATGTCAGACGTGCCAGAACCACGTGCCAGAGACACCGGATGCAACTGCCGAGCATGCCGGAACCTCCTGCTCAACTCGCTGTAACCACCTGCCGGGGACGCCAAAATCACCTGTCAGCTAGGCCAGAACCACGTGGCGGACTCTATGGAATCACCCGCCGGGCATGCCGGAACCAGCTCTCAGACGTGCCAGAAGCACGTGCCGGACACGCCGGAACCACCTACTAGAGAGACCGGAACCACCTGCCAGACCCGCCTGAACCACCTGCTGAGTACGCTGGAACAACCTGCTCTACTCGCTGGAGCCACCTGCTGGACACGCCAAAATCACCTGATGGCTACGCCAGCACCACTCGGCAGACAAGCCAGAATCACCTGCAGGGTATGCCGGAACCACCTCTCAGACGTGCCAGAACCCCTTGTCGGACACTCCGGAATCACCTGTCAGGCATGCCGGAACCACCTCTCGAACGTGCCAGAATGACGTGCCAGAGACACCGGATGCACCTGCCGAGCACGCCGGAACCTCCTCTTCGACTCGCCGGAACCACCAGCCAGAGACGCCAAAATCCCCTGCCAGGTAGGCCAGAATCACATGGCGGACGCTCCGGAATCTCCCGCCGGGAAGGTAGGAACCACCTCTCAAACATACTGGAAGCACGTGCCGGACATGCCGGCACCACGTACTGGACAGACCAGAAACACCTGCCGGACCTGCCTGAACCACCTGCTGAGCACACCGGAACAACTTGCTCGACTCGCTGGAGCCACCTGCTGGACACCCCAAAATCACCAGCCAGCTATGCCAGAACCACTTGCCGTACACTCCGGAATCACCTGCTGGTTACACCAGAGCCACTTGGTGGACAATCCAGAATCACCTGCCGGACATGCCAGAACCACCTGTCACACATGCCGGAACCACGTGCCTGACACGCCGGAACCACCTCGCGGACAGACCGGAACCACCTACCAGACATGCCTGAACCACCTGCCGAGCATGCCGGAACCACCTGCCGGACACGCCAAAATCACCTGCGGGCTAGGCCAGAACCACTTGTAGGACTCTCCTGGAGCACCTGCCGGGCATGCGGGAACCACCTCTCAGACGTGCCAGAACCACGCGCGGCACATGACGGAACCCATTACCGGACAGACCGGAACCACCTGCCGGACACGCCAGAATCACCTGCCAAGAACACCGGAACCACCTGAACAGCTCGCCAGAAACACCTGCCGGACATGCCAAAATCACCTGCCGGCTACACCAGAACCTCTTGCCGGACACTCCGGAATCACCTGCCAGACATGATGCAACCAAATGTCAGACGTGCCAGAACCACGTGCCAGAGACACCGGATGCAACTGCCGAGCATGCCGGAACCTCCTGCTCAACTCGCTGTAACCACCTGCCGGGGACGCCAAAATCACCTGTCAGCTAGGCCAGAACCACGTGGCGGACTCTATGGAATCACCCGCCGGGCATGCCGGAACCAGCTCTCAGACGTGCCAGAAGCACGTGCCGGACACGCCGGAACCACCTACTAGAGAGACCGGAACCACCTGCCAGACCCGCCTGAACCACCTGCTGAGTACGCTGGAACAACCTGCTCTACTCGCTGGAGCCACCTGCTGGACACGCCAAAATCACCTGATGGCTACGCCAGCACCACTCGGCAGACAAGCCAGAATCACCTGCAGGGTATGCCGGAACCACCTCTCAGACGTGCCAGAACCCCTTGTCGGACACTCCGGAATCACCTGTCAGGCATGCCGGAACCACCTCTCGAACGTGCCAGAATGACGTGCCAGAGACACCGGATGCACCTGCCGAGCACGCCGGAACCTCCTCTTCGACTCGCCGGAACCACCAGCCAGAGACGCCAAAATCCCCTGCCAGGTAGGCCAGAATCACATGGCGGACGCTCCGGAATCTCCCGCCGGGAAGGTAGGAACCACCTCTCAAACATACTGGAAGCACGTGCCGGACATGCCGGCACCACGTACTGGACAGACCAGAAACACCTGCCGGACCTGCCTGAACCACCTGCTGAGCACACCGGAACAACTTGCTCGACTCGCTGGAGCCACCTGCTGGACACCCCAAAATCACCAGCCAGCTATGCCAGAACCACTTGCCGTACACTCCGGAATCACCTGCTGGTTACACCAGAGCCACTTGGTGGACAATCCAGAATCACCTGCCGGACATGCCAGAACCACCTGTCACACATGCCGGAACCACGTGCCTGACACGCCGGAACCACCTCGCGGACAGACCGGAACCACCTACCAGACATGCCGGAACCACCTGCCGGACACGCCAAAATCACCTGCGGGCTAGGCCAGAACCACTTGTAGGACTCTCCTGGAGCACCTGCCGGGCATGCGGGAACCACCTCTCAGACGTGCCAGAACCACGTGCGGCACATGACGGAACCCATTACCGGACAGACCGGAACCACCTGCCGGACACGCCAGAATCACCTGCCAAGAACACCGGAACCACCTGAACAGCTCGCCAGAAACACCTGCCGGACATGCCAAAATCACCTGCCGGCTACACCAGAACCTCTTGCCGGACACTCCGGAATCACCTGCCAGACATGATGCAACCAAATGTCAGACGTGCCAGAACCACGTGCCAGAGACACCGGATGCAACTGCCGAGCATGCCGGAACCTCCTGCTCAACTCGCTGTAACCACCTGCCGGGGACGCCAAAATCACCTGTCAGCTAGGCCAGAACCACGTGGCGGACTCTATGGAATCACCCGCCGGGCATGCCGGAACCAGCTCTCAGACGTGCCAGAAGCACGTGCCGGACACGCCGGAACCACCTACTAGAGAGACCGGAACCACCTGCCAGACCCGCCTGAACCACCTGCTGAGTACGCTGGAACAACCTGCTCTACTCGCTGGAGCCACCTGCTGGACACGCCAAAATCACCTGATGGCTACGCCAGCACCACTCGGCAGACAAGCCAGAATCACCTGCAGGGTATGCCGGAACCACCTCTCAGACGTGCCAGAACCCCTTGTCGGACACTCCGGAATCACCTGTCAGGCATGCCGGAACCACCTCTCGAACGTGCCAGAATGACGTGCCAGAGACACCGGATGCACCTGCCGAGCACGCCGGAACCTCCTCTTCGACTCGCCGGAACCACCAGCCAGAGACGCCAAAATCCCCTGCCAGGTAGGCCAGAATCACATGGCGGACGCTCCGGAATCTCCCGCCGGGAAGGTAGGAACCACCTCTCAAACATACTGGAAGCACGTGCCGGACATGCCGGCACCACGTACTGGACAGACCAGAAACACCTGCCGGACCTGCCTGAACCACCTGCTGAGCACACCGGAACAACTTGCTCGACTCGCTGGAGCCACCTGCTGGACACCCCAAAATCACCAGCCAGCTATGCCAGAACCACTTGCCGTACACTCCGGAATCACCTGCTGGTTACACCAGAGCCACTTGGTGGACAATCCAGAATCACCTGCCGGACATGCCAGAACCACCTGTCACACATGCCGGAACCACGTGCCTGACACGCCGGAACCACCTCGCGGACAGACCGGAACCACCTACCAGACATGCCGGAACCACCTGCCGGACACGCCAAAATCACCTGCGGGCTAGGCCAGAACCACTTGTAGGACTCTCCTGGAGCACCTGCCGGGCATGCGGGAACCACCTCTCAGACGTGCCAGAACCACGTGCGGCACATGACGGAACCCATTACCGGACAGACCGGAACCACCTGCCGGACACGCCAGAATCACCTGCCAAGAACACCGGAACCACCTGAACAGCTCGCCAGAAACACCTGCCGGACATGCCAAAATCACCTGCCGGCTACACCAGAACCTCTTGCCGGACACTCCGGAATCACCTGCCAGACATGATGCAACCAAATGTCAGACGTGCCAGAACCACGTGCCAGAGACACCGGATGCAACTGCCGAGCATGCCGGAACCTCCTGCTCAACTCGCTGTAACCACCTGCCGGGGACGCCAAAATCACCTGTCAGCTAGGCCAGAACCACGTGGCGGACTCTATGGAATCACCCGCCGGGCATGCCGGAACCAGCTCTCAGACGTGCCAGAAGCACGTGCCGGACACGCCGGAACCACCTACTAGAGAGACCGGAACCACCTGCCAGACCCGCCTGAACCACCTGCTGAGTACGCTGGAACAACCTGCTCTACTCGCTGGAGCCACCTGCTGGACACGCCAAAATCACCTGATGGCTACGCCAGCACCACTCGGCAGACAAGCCAGAATCACCTGCAGGGTATGCCGGAACCACCTCTCAGACGTGCCAGAACCCCTTGTCGGACACTCCGGAATCACCTGTCAGGCATGCCGGAACCACCTCTCGAACGTGCCAGAATGACGTGCCAGAGACACCGGATGCACCTGCCGAGCACGCCGGAACCTCCTCTTCGACTCGCCGGAACCACCAGCCAGAGACGCCAAAATCCCCTGCCAGGTAGGCCAGAATCACATGGCGGACGCTCCGGAATCTCCCGCCGGGAAGGTAGGAACCACCTCTCAAACATACTGGAAGCACGTGCCGGACATGCCGGCACCACGTACTGGACAGACCAGAAACACCTGCCGGACCTGCCTGAACCACCTGCTGAGCACACCGGAACAACTTGCTCGACTCGCTGGAGCCACCTGCTGGACACCCCAAAATCACCAGCCAGCTATGCCAGAACCACTTGCCGTACACTCCGGAATCACCTGCTGGTTACACCAGAGCCACTTGGTGGACAATCCAGAATCACCTGCCGGACATGCCAGAACCACCTGTCACACATGCCGGAACCACGTGCCTGACACGCCGGAACCACCTCGCGGACAGACCGGAACCACCTACCAGACATGCCTGAACCACCTGCCGAGCATGCCGGAACCACCTGCCGGACACGCCAAAATCACCTGCGGGCTAGGCCAGAACCACTTGTAGGACTCTCCTGGAGCACCTGCCGGGCATGCGGGAACCACCTCTCAGACGTGCCAGAACCACGCGCGGCACATGACGGAACCCATTACCGGACAGACCGGAACCACCTGCCGGACACGCCAGAATCACCTGCCAAGAACACCGGAACCACCTGAACAGCTCGCCAGAAACACCTGCCGGACATGCCAAAATCACCTGCCGGCTACACCAGAACCTCTTGCCGGACACTCCGGAATCACCTGCCAGACATGATGCAACCAAATGTCAGACGTGCCAGAACCACGTGCCAGAGACACCGGATGCAACTGCCGAGCATGCCGGAACCTCCTGCTCAACTCGCTGTAACCACCTGCCGGGGACGCCAAAATCACCTGTCAGCTAGGCCAGAACCACGTGGCGGACTCTATGGAATCACCCGCCGGGCATGCCGGAACCAGCTCTCAGACGTGCCAGAAGCACGTGCCGGACACGCCGGAACCACCTACTAGAGAGACCGGAACCACCTGCCAGACCCGCCTGAACCACCTGCTGAGTACGCTGGAACAACCTGCTCTACTCGCTGGAGCCACCTGCTGGACACGCCAAAATCACCTGATGGCTACGCCAGCACCACTCGGCAGACAAGCCAGAATCACCTGCAGGGTATGCCGGAACCACCTCTCAGACGTGCCAGAACCCCTTGTCGGACACTCCGGAATCACCTGTCAGGCATGCCGGAACCACCTCTCGAACGTGCCAGAATGACGTGCCAGAGACACCGGATGCACCTGCCGAGCACGCCGGAACCTCCTCTTCGACTCGCCGGAACCACCAGCCAGAGACGCCAAAATCCCCTGCCAGGTAGGCCAGAATCACATGGCGGACGCTCCGGAATCTCCCGCCGGGAAGGTAGGAACCACCTCTCAAACATACTGGAAGCACGTGCCGGACATGCCGGCACCACGTACTGGACAGACCAGAAACACCTGCCGGACCTGCCTGAACCACCTGCTGAGCACACCGGAACAACTTGCTCGACTCGCTGGAGCCACCTGCTGGACACCCCAAAATCACCAGCCAGCTATGCCAGAACCACTTGCCGTACACTCCGGAATCACCTGCTGGTTACACCAGAGCCACTTGGTGGACAATCCAGAATCACCTGCCGGACATGCCAGAACCACCTGTCACACATGCCGGAACCACGTGCCTGACACGCCGGAACCACCTCGCGGACAGACCGGAACCACCTACCAGACATGCCTGAACCACCTGCCGAGCATGCCGGAACCACCTGCCGGACACGCCAAAATCACCTGCGGGCTAGGCCAGAACCACTTGTAGGACTCTCCTGGAGCACCTGCCGGGCATGCGGGAACCACCTCTCAGACGTGCCAGAACCACGCGCGGCACATGACGGAACCCATTACCGGACAGACCGGAACCACCTGCCGGACACGCCAGAATCACCTGCCAAGAACACCGGAACCACCTGAACAGCTCGCCAGAAACACCTGCCGGACATGCCAAAATCACCTGCCGGCTACACCAGAACCTCTTGCCGGACACTCCGGAATCACCTGCCAGACATGATGCAACCAAATGTCAGACGTGCCAGAACCACGTGCCAGAGACACCGGATGCAACTGCCGAGCATGCCGGAACCTCCTGCTCAACTCGCTGTAACCACCTGCCGGGGACGCCAAAATCACCTGTCAGCTAGGCCAGAACCACGTGGCGGACTCTATGGAATCACCCGCCGGGCATGCCGGAACCAGCTCTCAGACGTGCCAGAAGCACGTGCCGGACACGCCGGAACCACCTACTAGAGAGACCGGAACCACCTGCCAGACCCGCCTGAACCACCTGCTGAGTACGCTGGAACAACCTGCTCTACTCGCTGGAGCCACCTGCTGGACACGCCAAAATCACCTGATGGCTACGCCAGCACCACTCGGCAGACAAGCCAGAATCACCTGCAGGGTATGCCGGAACCACCTCTCAGACGTGCCAGAACCCCTTGTCGGACACTCCGGAATCACCTGTCAGGCATGCCGGAACCACCTCTCGAACGTGCCAGAATGACGTGCCAGAGACACCGGATGCACCTGCCGAGCACGCCGGAACCTCCTCTTCGACTCGCCGGAACCACCAGCCAGAGACGCCAAAATCCCCTGCCAGGTAGGCCAGAATCACATGGCGGACGCTCCGGAATCTCCCGCCGGGAAGGTAGGAACCACCTCTCAAACATACTGGAAGCACGTGCCGGACATGCCGGCACCACGTACTGGACAGACCAGAAACACCTGCCGGACCTGCCTGAACCACCTGCTGAGCACACCGGAACAACTTGCTCGACTCGCTGGAGCCACCTGCTGGACACCCCAAAATCACCAGCCAGCTATGCCAGAACCACTTGCCGTACACTCCGGAATCACCTGCTGGTTACACCAGAGCCACTTGGTGGACAATCCAGAATCACCTGCCGGACATGCCAGAACCACCTGTCACACATGCCGGAACCACGTGCCTGACACGCCGGAACCACCTCGCGGACAGACCGGAACCACCTACCAGACATGCCTGAACCACCTGCCGAGCATGCCGGAACCACCTGCCGGACACGCCAAAATCACCTGCGGGCTAGGCCAGAACCACTTGTAGGACTCTCCTGGAGCACCTGCCGGGCATGCGGGAACCACCTCTCAGACGTGCCAGAACCACGCGCGGCACATGACGGAACCCATTACCGGACAGACCGGAACCACCTGCCGGACACGCCAGAATCACCTGCCAAGAACACCGGAACCACCTGAACAGCTCGCCAGAAACACCTGCCGGACATGCCAAAATCACCTGCCGGCTACACCAGAACCTCTTGCCAGACACTCCGGAATCACCTGCCAGACATGATGCAACCAAATGTCAGACGTGCCAGAACCACGTGCCAGAGACACCGGATGCAACTGCCGAGCATGCCGGAACCTCCTGCTCAACTCGCTGTAACCACCTGCCGGGGACGCCAAAATCACCTGTCAGCTAGGCCAGAACCACGTGGCGGACTCTATGGAATCACCCGCCGGGCATGCCGGAACCAGCTCTCAGACGTGCCAGAAGCACGTGCCGGACACGCCGGAACCACCTACTAGAGAGACCGGAACCACCTGCCAGACCCGCCTGAACCACCTGCTGAGTACGCTGGAACAACCTGCTCTACTCGCTGGAGCCACCTGCTGGACACGCCAAAATCACCTGATGGCTACGCCAGCACCACTCGGCAGACAAGCCAGAATCACCTGCAGGGTATGCCGGAACCACCTCTCAGACGTGCCAGAACCCCTTGTCGGACACTCCGGAATCACCTGTCAGGCATGCCGGAACCACCTCTCGAACGTGCCAGAATGACGTGCCAGAGACACCGGATGCACCTGCCGAGCACGCCGGAACCTCCTCTTCGACTCGCCGGAACCACCAGCCAGAGACGCCAAAATCCCCTGCCAGGTAGGCCAGAATCACATGGCGGACGCTCCGGAATCTCCCGCCGGGAAGGTAGGAACCACCTCTCAAACATACTGGAAGCACGTGCCGGACATGCCGGCACCACGTACTGGACAGACCAGAAACACCTGCCGGACCTGCCTGAACCACCTGCTGAGCACACCGGAACAACTTGCTCGACTCGCTGGAGCCACCTGCTGGACACCCCAAAATCACCAGCCAGCTATGCCAGAACCACTTGCCGTACACTCCGGAATCACCTGCTGGTTACACCAGAGCCACTTGGTGGACAATCCAGAATCACCTGCCGGACATGCCAGAACCACCTGTCACACATGCCGGAACCACGTGCCTGACACGCCGGAACCACCTCGCGGACAGACCGGAACCACCTACCAGACATGCCTGAACCACCTGCCGAGCATGCCGGAACCACCTGCCGGACACGCCAAAATCACCTGCGGGCTAGGCCAGAACCACTTGTAGGACTCTCCTGGAGCACCTGCCGGGCATGCGGGAACCACCTCTCAGACGTGCCAGAACCACGCGCGGCACATGACGGAACCCATTACCGGACAGACCGGAACCACCTGCCGGACACGCCAGAATCACCTGCCAAGAACACCGGAACCACCTGAACAGCTCGCCAGAAACACCTGCCGGACATGCCAAAATCACCTGCCGGCTACACCAGAACCTCTTGCCGGACACTCCGGAATCACCTGCCAGACATGATGCAACCAAATGTCAGACGTGCCAGAACCACGTGCCAGAGACACCGGATGCAACTGCCGAGCATGCCGGAACCTCCTGCTCAACTCGCTGTAACCACCTGCCGGGGACGCCAAAATCACCTGTCAGCTAGGCCAGAACCACGTGGCGGACTCTATGGAATCACCCGCCGGGCATGCCGGAACCAGCTCTCAGACGTGCCAGAAGCACGTGCCGGACACGCCGGAACCACCTACTAGAGAGACCGGAACCACCTGCCAGACCCGCCTGAACCACCTGCTGAGTACGCTGGAACAACCTGCTCTACTCGCTGGAGCCACCTGCTGGACACGCCAAAATCACCTGATGGCTACGCCAGCACCACTCGGCAGACAAGCCAGAATCACCTGCAGGGTATGCCGGAACCACCTCTCAGACGTGCCAGAACCCCTTGTCGGACACTCCGGAATCACCTGTCAGGCATGCCGGAACCACCTCTCGAACGTGCCAGAATGACGTGCCAGAGACACCGGATGCACCTGCCGAGCACGCCGGAACCTCCTCTTCGACTCGCCGGAACCACCAGCCAGAGACGCCAAAATCCCCTGCCAGGTAGGCCAGAATCACATGGCGGACGCTCCGGAATCTCCCGCCGGGAAGGTAGGAACCACCTCTCAAACATACTGGAAGCACGTGCCGGACATGCCGGCACCACGTACTGGACAGACCAGAAACACCTGCCGGACCTGCCTGAACCACCTGCTGAGCACACCGGAACAACTTGCTCGACTCGCTGGAGCCACCTGCTGGACACCCCAAAATCACCAGCCAGCTATGCCAGAACCACTTGCCGTACACTCCGGAATCACCTGCTGGTTACACCAGAGCCACTTGGTGGACAATCCAGAATCACCTGCCGGACATGCCAGAACCACCTGTCACACATGCCGGAACCACGTGCCTGACACGCCGGAACCACCTCGCGGACAGACCGGAACCACCTACCAGACATGCCTGAACCACCTGCCGAGCATGCCGGAACCACCTGCCGGACACGCCAAAATCACCTGCGGGCTAGGCCAGAACCACTTGTAGGACTCTCCTGGAGCACCTGCCGGGCATGCGGGAACCACCTCTCAGACGTGCCAGAACCACGCGCGGCACATGACGGAACCCATTACCGGACAGACCGGAACCACCTGCCGGACACGCCAGAATCACCTGCCAAGAACACCGGAACCACCTGAACAGCTCGCCAGAAACACCTGCCGGACATGCCAAAATCACCTGCCGGCTACACCAGAACCTCTTGCCGGACACTCCGGAATCACCTGCCAGACATGATGCAACCAAATGTCAGACGTGCCAGAACCACGTGCCAGAGACACCGGATGCAACTGCCGAGCATGCCGGAACCTCCTGCTCAACTCGCTGTAACCACCTGCCGGGGACGCCAAAATCACCTGTCAGCTAGGCCAGAACCACGTGGCGGACTCTATGGAATCACCCGCCGGGCATGCCGGAACCAGCTCTCAGACGTGCCAGAAGCACGTGCCGGACACGCCGGAACCACCTACTAGAGAGACCGGAACCACCTGCCAGACCCGCCTGAACCACCTGCTGAGTACGCTGGAACAACCTGCTCTACTCGCTGGAGCCACCTGCTGGACACGCCAAAATCACCTGATGGCTACGCCAGCACCACTCGGCAGACAAGCCAGAATCACCTGCAGGGTATGCCGGAACCACCTCTCAGACGTGCCAGAACCCCTTGTCGGACACTCCGGAATCACCTGTCAGGCATGCCGGAACCACCTCTCGAACGTGCCAGAATGACGTGCCAGAGACACCGGATGCACCTGCCGAGCACGCCGGAACCTCCTCTTCGACTCGCCGGAACCACCAGCCAGAGACGCCAAAATCCCCTGCCAGGTAGGCCAGAATCACATGGCGGACGCTCCGGAATCTCCCGCCGGGAAGGTAGGAACCACCTCTCAAACATACTGGAAGCACGTGCCGGACATGCCGGCACCACGTACTGGACAGACCAGAAACACCTGCCGGACCTGCCTGAACCACCTGCTGAGCACACCGGAACAACTTGCTCGACTCGCTGGAGCCACCTGCTGGACACCCCAAAATCACCAGCCAGCTATGCCAGAACCACTTGCCGTACACTCCGGAATCACCTGCTGGTTACACCAGAGCCACTTGGTGGACAATCCAGAATCACCTGCCGGACATGCCAGAACCACCTGTCACACATGCCGGAACCACGTGCCTGACACGCCGGAACCACCTCGCGGACAGACCGGAACCACCTACCAGACATGCCTGAACCACCTGCCGAGCATGCCGGAACCACCTGCCGGACACGCCAAAATCACCTGCGGGCTAGGCCAGAACCACTTGTAGGACTCTCCTGGAGCACCTGCCGGGCATGCGGGAACCACCTCTCAGACGTGCCAGAACCACGCGCGGCACATGACGGAACCCATTACCGGACAGACCGGAACCACCTGCCGGACACGCCAGAATCACCTGCCAAGAACACCGGAACCACCTGAACAGCTCGCCAGAAACACCTGCCGGACATGCCAAAATCACCTGCCGGCTACACCAGAACCTCTTGCCAGACACTCCGGAATCACCTGCCAGACATGATGCAACCAAATGTCAGACGTGCCAGAACCACGTGCCAGAGACACCGGATGCAACTGCCGAGCATGCCGGAACCTCCTGCTCAACTCGCTGTAACCACCTGCCGGGGACGCCAAAATCACCTGTCAGCTAGGCCAGAACCACGTGGCGGACTCTATGGAATCACCCGCCGGGCATGCCGGAACCAGCTCTCAGACGTGCCAGAAGCACGTGCCGGACACGCCGGAACCACCTACTAGAGAGACCGGAACCACCTGCCAGACCCGCCTGAACCACCTGCTGAGTACGCTGGAACAACCTGCTCTACTCGCTGGAGCCACCTGCTGGACACGCCAAAATCACCTGATGGCTACGCCAGCACCACTCGGCAGACAAGCCAGAATCACCTGCAGGGTATGCCGGAACCACCTCTCAGACGTGCCAGAACCCCTTGTCGGACACTCCGGAATCACCTGTCAGGCATGCCGGAACCACCTCTCGAACGTGCCAGAATGACGTGCCAGAGACACCGGATGCACCTGCCGAGCACGCCGGAACCTCCTCTTCGACTCGCCGGAACCACCAGCCAGAGACGCCAAAATCCCCTGCCAGGTAGGCCAGAATCACATGGCGGACGCTCCGGAATCTCCCGCCGGGAAGGTAGGAACCACCTCTCAAACATACTGGAAGCACGTGCCGGACATGCCGGCACCACGTACTGGACAGACCAGAAACACCTGCCGGACCTGCCTGAACCACCTGCTGAGCACACCGGAACAACTTGCTCGACTCGCTGGAGCCACCTGCTGGACACCCCAAAATCACCAGCCAGCTATGCCAGAACCACTTGCCGTACACTCCGGAATCACCTGCTGGTTACACCAGAGCCACTTGGTGGACAATCCAGAATCACCTGCCGGACATGCCAGAACCACCTGTCACACATGCCGGAACCACGTGCCTGACACGCCGGAACCACCTCGCGGACAGACCGGAACCACCTACCAGACATGCCTGAACCACCTGCCGAGCATGCCGGAACCACCTGCCGGACACGCCAAAATCACCTGCGGGCTAGGCCAGAACCACTTGTAGGACTCTCCTGGAGCACCTGCCGGGCATGCGGGAACCACCTCTCAGACGTGCCAGAACCACGCGCGGCACATGACGGAACCCATTACCGGACAGACCGGAACCACCTGCCGGACACGCCAGAATCACCTGCCAAGAACACCGGAACCACCTGAACAGCTCGCCAGAAACACCTGCCGGACATGCCAAAATCACCTGCCGGCTACACCAGAACCTCTTGCCGGACACTCCGGAATCACCTGCCAGACATGATGCAACCAAATGTCAGACGTGCCAGAACCACGTGCCAGAGACACCGGATGCAACTGCCGAGCATGCCGGAACCTCCTGCTCAACTCGCTGTAACCACCTGCCGGGGACGCCAAAATCACCTGTCAGCTAGGCCAGAACCACGTGGCGGACTCTATGGAATCACCCGCCGGGCATGCCGGAACCAGCTCTCAGACGTGCCAGAAGCACGTGCCGGACACGCCGGAACCACCTACTAGAGAGACCGGAACCACCTGCCAGACCCGCCTGAACCACCTGCTGAGTACGCTGGAACAACCTGCTCTACTCGCTGGAGCCACCTGCTGGACACGCCAAAATCACCTGATGGCTACGCCAGCACCACTCGGCAGACAAGCCAGAATCACCTGCAGGGTATGCCGGAACCACCTCTCAGACGTGCCAGAACCCCTTGTCGGACACTCCGGAATCACCTGTCAGGCATGCCGGAACCACCTCTCGAACGTGCCAGAATGACGTGCCAGAGACACCGGATGCACCTGCCGAGCACGCCGGAACCTCCTCTTCGACTCGCCGGAACCACCAGCCAGAGACGCCAAAATCCCCTGCCAGGTAGGCCAGAATCACATGGCGGACGCTCCGGAATCTCCCGCCGGGAAGGTAGGAACCACCTCTCAAACATACTGGAAGCACGTGCCGGACATGCCGGCACCACGTACTGGACAGACCAGAAACACCTGCCGGACCTGCCTGAACCACCTGCTGAGCACACCGGAACAACTTGCTCGACTCGCTGGAGCCACCTGCTGGACACCCCAAAATCACCAGCCAGCTATGCCAGAACCACTTGCCGTACACTCCGGAATCACCTGCTGGTTACACCAGAGCCACTTGGTGGACAATCCAGAATCACCTGCCGGACATGCCAGAACCACCTGTCACACATGCCGGAACCACGTGCCTGACACGCCGGAACCACCTCGCGGACAGACCGGAACCACCTACCAGACATGCCTGAACCACCTGCCGAGCATGCCGGAACCACCTGCCGGACACGCCAAAATCACCTGCGGGCTAGGCCAGAACCACTTGTAGGACTCTCCTGGAGCACCTGCCGGGCATGCGGGAACCACCTCTCAGACGTGCCAGAACCACGCGCGGCACATGACGGAACCCATTACCGGACAGACCGGAACCACCTGCCGGACACGCCAGAATCACCTGCCAAGAACACCGGAACCACCTGAACAGCTCGCCAGAAACACCTGCCGGACATGCCAAAATCACCTGCCGGCTACACCAGAACCTCTTGCCGGACACTCCGGAATCACCTGCCAGACATGATGCAACCAAATGTCAGACGTGCCAGAACCACGTGCCAGAGACACCGGATGCAACTGCCGAGCATGCCGGAACCTCCTGCTCAACTCGCTGTAACCACCTGCCGGGGACGCCAAAATCACCTGTCAGCTAGGCCAGAACCACGTGGCGGACTCTATGGAATCACCCGCCGGGCATGCCGGAACCAGCTCTCAGACGTGCCAGAAGCACGTGCCGGACACGCCGGAACCACCTACTAGAGAGACCGGAACCACCTGCCAGACCCGCCTGAACCACCTGCTGAGTACGCTGGAACAACCTGCTCTACTCGCTGGAGCCACCTGCTGGACACGCCAAAATCACCTGATGGCTACGCCAGCACCACTCGGCAGACAAGCCAGAATCACCTGCAGGGTATGCCGGAACCACCTCTCAGACGTGCCAGAACCCCTTGTCGGACACTCCGGAATCACCTGTCAGGCATGCCGGAACCACCTCTCGAACGTGCCAGAATGACGTGCCAGAGACACCGGATGCACCTGCCGAGCACGCCGGAACCTCCTCTTCGACTCGCCGGAACCACCAGCCAGAGACGCCAAAATCCCCTGCCAGGTAGGCCAGAATCACATGGCGGACGCTCCGGAATCTCCCGCCGGGAAGGTAGGAACCACCTCTCAAACATACTGGAAGCACGTGCCGGACATGCCGGCACCACGTACTGGACAGACCAGAAACACCTGCCGGACCTGCCTGAACCACCTGCTGAGCACACCGGAACAACTTGCTCGACTCGCTGGAGCCACCTGCTGGACACCCCAAAATCACCAGCCAGCTATGCCAGAACCACTTGCCGTACACTCCGGAATCACCTGCTGGTTACACCAGAGCCACTTGGTGGACAATCCAGAATCACCTGCCGGACATGCCAGAACCACCTGTCACACATGCCGGAACCACGTGCCTGACACGCCGGAACCACCTCGCGGACAGACCGGAACCACCTACCAGACATGCCTGAACCACCTGCCGAGCATGCCGGAACCACCTGCCGGACACGCCAAAATCACCTGCGGGCTAGGCCAGAACCACTTGTAGGACTCTCCTGGAGCACCTGCCGGGCATGCGGGAACCACCTCTCAGACGTGCCAGAACCACGCGCGGCACATGACGGAACCCATTACCGGACAGACCGGAACCACCTGCCGGACACGCCAGAATCACCTGCCAAGAACACCGGAACCACCTGAACAGCTCGCCAGAAACACCTGCCGGACATGCCAAAATCACCTGCCGGCTACACCAGAACCTCTTGCCAGACACTCCGGAATCACCTGCCAGACATGATGCAACCAAATGTCAGACGTGCCAGAACCACGTGCCAGAGACACCGGATGCAACTGCCGAGCATGCCGGAACCTCCTGCTCAACTCGCTGTAACCACCTGCCGGGGACGCCAAAATCACCTGTCAGCTAGGCCAGAACCACGTGGCGGACTCTATGGAATCACCCGCCGGGCATGCCGGAACCAGCTCTCAGACGTGCCAGAAGCACGTGCCGGACACGCCGGAACCACCTACTAGAGAGACCGGAACCACCTGCCAGACCCGCCTGAACCACCTGCTGAGTACGCTGGAACAACCTGCTCTACTCGCTGGAGCCACCTGCTGGACACGCCAAAATCACCTGATGGCTACGCCAGCACCACTCGGCAGACAAGCCAGAATCACCTGCAGGGTATGCCGGAACCACCTCTCAGACGTGCCAGAACCCCTTGTCGGACACTCCGGAATCACCTGTCAGGCATGCCGGAACCACCTCTCGAACGTGCCAGAATGACGTGCCAGAGACACCGGATGCACCTGCCGAGCACGCCGGAACCTCCTCTTCGACTCGCCGGAACCACCAGCCAGAGACGCCAAAATCCCCTGCCAGGTAGGCCAGAATCACATGGCGGACGCTCCGGAATCTCCCGCCGGGAAGGTAGGAACCACCTCTCAAACATACTGGAAGCACGTGCCGGACATGCCGGCACCACGTACTGGACAGACCAGAAACACCTGCCGGACCTGCCTGAACCACCTGCTGAGCACACCGGAACAACTTGCTCGACTCGCTGGAGCCACCTGCTGGACACCCCAAAATCACCAGCCAGCTATGCCAGAACCACTTGCCGTACACTCCGGAATCACCTGCTGGTTACACCAGAGCCACTTGGTGGACAATCCAGAATCACCTGCCGGACATGCCAGAACCACCTGTCACACATGCCGGAACCACGTGCCTGACACGCCGGAACCACCTCGCGGACAGACCGGAACCACCTACCAGACATGCCTGAACCACCTGCCGAGCATGCCGGAACCACCTGCCGGACACGCCAAAATCACCTGCGGGCTAGGCCAGAACCACTTGTAGGACTCTCCTGGAGCACCTGCCGGGCATGCGGGAACCACCTCTCAGACGTGCCAGAACCACGCGCGGCACATGACGGAACCCATTACCGGACAGACCGGAACCACCTGCCGGACACGCCAGAATCACCTGCCAAGAACACCGGAACCACCTGAACAGCTCGCCAGAAACACCTGCCGGACATGCCAAAATCACCTGCCGGCTACACCAGAACCTCTTGCCGGACACTCCGGAATCACCTGCCAGACATGATGCAACCAAATGTCAGACGTGCCAGAACCACGTGCCAGAGACACCGGATGCAACTGCCGAGCATGCCGGAACCTCCTGCTCAACTCGCTGTAACCACCTGCCGGGGACGCCAAAATCACCTGTCAGCTAGGCCAGAACCACGTGGCGGACTCTATGGAATCACCCGCCGGGCATGCCGGAACCAGCTCTCAGACGTGCCAGAAGCACGTGCCGGACACGCCGGAACCACCTACTAGAGAGACCGGAACCACCTGCCAGACCCGCCTGAACCACCTGCTGAGTACGCTGGAACAACCTGCTCTACTCGCTGGAGCCACCTGCTGGACACGCCAAAATCACCTGATGGCTACGCCAGCACCACTCGGCAGACAAGCCAGAATCACCTGCAGGGTATGCCGGAACCACCTCTCAGACGTGCCAGAACCCCTTGTCGGACACTCCGGAATCACCTGTCAGGCATGCCGGAACCACCTCTCGAACGTGCCAGAATGACGTGCCAGAGACACCGGATGCACCTGCCGAGCACGCCGGAACCTCCTCTTCGACTCGCCGGAACCACCAGCCAGAGACGCCAAAATCCCCTGCCAGGTAGGCCAGAATCACATGGCGGACGCTCCGGAATCTCCCGCCGGGAAGGTAGGAACCACCTCTCAAACATACTGGAAGCACGTGCCGGACATGCCGGCACCACGTACTGGACAGACCAGAAACACCTGCCGGACCTGCCTGAACCACCTGCTGAGCACACCGGAACAACTTGCTCGACTCGCTGGAGCCACCTGCTGGACACCCCAAAATCACCAGCCAGCTATGCCAGAACCACTTGCCGTACACTCCGGAATCACCTGCTGGTTACACCAGAGCCACTTGGTGGACAATCCAGAATCACCTGCCGGACATGCCAGAACCACCTGTCACACATGCCGGAACCACGTGCCTGACACGCCGGAACCACCTCGCGGACAGACCGGAACCACCTACCAGACATGCCTGAACCACCTGCCGAGCATGCCGGAACCACCTGCCGGACACGCCAAAATCACCTGCGGGCTAGGCCAGAACCACTTGTAGGACTCTCCTGGAGCACCTGCCGGGCATGCGGGAACCACCTCTCAGACGTGCCAGAACCACGCGCGGCACATGACGGAACCCATTACCGGACAGACCGGAACCACCTGCCGGACACGCCAGAATCACCTGCCAAGAACACCGGAACCACCTGAACAGCTCGCCAGAAACACCTGCCGGACATGCCAAAATCACCTGCCGGCTACACCAGAACCTCTTGCCGGACACTCCGGAATCACCTGCCAGACATGATGCAACCAAATGTCAGACGTGCCAGAACCACGTGCCAGAGACACCGGATGCAACTGCCGAGCATGCCGGAACCTCCTGCTCAACTCGCTGTAACCACCTGCCGGGGACGCCAAAATCACCTGTCAGCTAGGCCAGAACCACGTGGCGGACTCTATGGAATCACCCGCCGGGCATGCCGGAACCAGCTCTCAGACGTGCCAGAAGCACGTGCCGGACACGCCGGAACCACCTACTAGAGAGACCGGAACCACCTGCCAGACCCGCCTGAACCACCTGCTGAGTACGCTGGAACAACCTGCTCTACTCGCTGGAGCCACCTGCTGGACACGCCAAAATCACCTGATGGCTACGCCAGCACCACTCGGCAGACAAGCCAGAATCACCTGCAGGGTATGCCGGAACCACCTCTCAGACGTGCCAGAACCCCTTGTCGGACACTCCGGAATCACCTGTCAGGCATGCCGGAACCACCTCTCGAACGTGCCAGAATGACGTGCCAGAGACACCGGATGCACCTGCCGAGCACGCCGGAACCTCCTCTTCGACTCGCCGGAACCACCAGCCAGAGACGCCAAAATCCCCTGCCAGGTAGGCCAGAATCACATGGCGGACGCTCCGGAATCTCCCGCCGGGAAGGTAGGAACCACCTCTCAAACATACTGGAAGCACGTGCCGGACATGCCGGCACCACGTACTGGACAGACCAGAAACACCTGCCGGACCTGCCTGAACCACCTGCTGAGCACACCGGAACAACTTGCTCGACTCGCTGGAGCCACCTGCTGGACACCCCAAAATCACCAGCCAGCTATGCCAGAACCACTTGCCGTACACTCCGGAATCACCTGCTGGTTACACCAGAGCCACTTGGTGGACAATCCAGAATCACCTGCCGGACATGCCAGAACCACCTGTCACACATGCCGGAACCACGTGCCTGACACGCCGGAACCACCTCGCGGACAGACCGGAACCACCTACCAGACATGCCTGAACCACCTGCCGAGCATGCCGGAACCACCTGCCGGACACGCCAAAATCACCTGCGGGCTAGGCCAGAACCACTTGTAGGACTCTCCTGGAGCACCTGCCGGGCATGCGGGAACCACCTCTCAGACGTGCCAGAACCACGCGCGGCACATGACGGAACCCATTACCGGACAGACCGGAACCACCTGCCGGACACGCCAGAATCACCTGCCAAGAACACCGGAACCACCTGAACAGCTCGCCAGAAACACCTGCCGGACATGCCAAAATCACCTGCCGGCTACACCAGAACCTCTTGCCGGACACTCCGGAATCACCTGCCAGACATGATGCAACCAAATGTCAGACGTGCCAGAACCACGTGCCAGAGACACCGGATGCAACTGCCGAGCATGCCGGAACCTCCTGCTCAACTCGCTGTAACCACCTGCCGGGGACGCCAAAATCACCTGTCAGCTAGGCCAGAACCACGTGGCGGACTCTATGGAATCACCCGCCGGGCATGCCGGAACCAGCTCTCAGACGTGCCAGAAGCACGTGCCGGACACGCCGGAACCACCTACTAGAGAGACCGGAACCACCTGCCAGACCCGCCTGAACCACCTGCTGAGTACGCTGGAACAACCTGCTCTACTCGCTGGAGCCACCTGCTGGACACGCCAAAATCACCTGATGGCTACACCAGCACCACTCGGCAGACAAGCCAGAATCACCTGCAGGGTATGCCGGAACCACCTCTCAGACGTGCCAGAACCCCTTGTCGGACACTCCGGAATCACCTGTCAGGCATGCCGGAACCACCTCTCGAACGTGCCAGAATGACGTGCCAGAGACACCGGATGCACCTGCCGAGCACGCCGGAACCTCCTCTTCGACTCGCCGGAACCACCAGCCAGAGACGCCAAAATCCCCTGCCAGGTAGGCCAGAATCACATGGCGGACGCTCCGGAATCTCCCGCCGGGAAGGTAGGAACCACCTCTCAAACATACTGGAAGCACGTGCCGGACATGCCGGCACCACGTACTGGACAGACCAGAAACACCTGCCGGACCTGCCTGAACCACCTGCTGAGCACACCGGAACAACTTGCTCGACTCGCTGGAGCCACCTGCTGGACACCCCAAAATCACCAGCCAGCTATGCCAGAACCACTTGCCGTACACTCCGGAATCACCTGCTGGTTACACCAGAGCCACTTGGTGGACAATCCAGAATCACCTGCCGGACATGCCAGAACCACCTGTCACACATGCCGGAACCACGTGCCTGACACGCCGGAACCACCTCGCGGACAGACCGGAACCACCTACCAGACATGCCTGAACCACCTGCCGAGCATGCCGGAACCACCTGCCGGACACGCCAAAATCACCTGCGGGCTAGGCCAGAACCACTTGTAGGACTCTCCTGGAGCACCTGCCGGGCATGCGGGAACCACCTCTCAGACGTGCCAGAACCACGCGCGGCACATGACGGAACCCATTACCGGACAGACCGGAACCACCTGCCGGACACGCCAGAATCACCTGCCAAGAACACCGGAACCACCTGAACAGCTCGCCAGAAACACCTGCCGGACATGCCAAAATCACCTGCCGGCTACACCAGAACCTCTTGCCGGACACTCCGGAATCACCTGCCAGACATGATGCAACCAAATGTCAGACGTGCCAGAACCACGTGCCAGAGACACCGGATGCAACTGCCGAGCATGCCGGAACCTCCTGCTCAACTCGCTGTAACCACCTGCCGGGGACGCCAAAATCACCTGTCAGCTAGGCCAGAACCACGTGGCGGACTCTATGGAATCACCCGCCGGGCATGCCGGAACCAGCTCTCAGACGTGCCAGAAGCACGTGCCGGACACGCCGGAACCACCTACTAGAGAGACCGGAACCACCTGCCAGACCCGCCTGAACCACCTGCTGAGTACGCTGGAACAACCTGCTCTACTCGCTGGAGCCACCTGCTGGACACGCCAAAATCACCTGATGGCTACGCCAGCACCACTCGGCAGACAAGCCAGAATCACCTGCAGGGTATGCCGGAACCACCTCTCAGACGTGCCAGAACCCCTTGTCGGACACTCCGGAATCACCTGTCAGGCATGCCGGAACCACCTCTCGAACGTGCCAGAATGACGTGCCAGAGACACCGGATGCACCTGCCGAGCACGCCGGAACCTCCTCTTCGACTCGCCGGAACCACCAGCCAGAGACGCCAAAATCCCCTGCCAGGTAGGCCAGAATCACATGGCGGACGCTCCGGAATCTCCCGCCGGGAAGGTAGGAACCACCTCTCAAACATACTGGAAGCACGTGCCGGACATGCCGGCACCACGTACTGGACAGACCAGAAACACCTGCCGGACCTGCCTGAACCACCTGCTGAGCACACCGGAACAACTTGCTCGACTCGCTGGAGCCACCTGCTGGACACCCCAAAATCACCAGCCAGCTATGCCAGAACCACTTGCCGTACACTCCGGAATCACCTGCTGGTTACACCAGAGCCACTTGGTGGACAATCCAGAATCACCTGCCGGACATGCCAGAACCACCTGTCACACATGCCGGAACCACGTGCCTGACACGCCGGAACCACCTCGCGGACAGACCGGAACCACCTACCAGACATGCCTGAACCACCTGCCGAGCATGCCGGAACCACCTGCCGGACACGCCAAAATCACCTGCGGGCTAGGCCAGAACCACTTGTAGGACTCTCCTGGAGCACCTGCCGGGCATGCGGGAACCACCTCTCAGACGTGCCAGAACCACGCGCGGCACATGACGGAACCCATTACCGGACAGACCGGAACCACCTGCCGGACACGCCAGAATCACCTGCCAAGAACACCGGAACCACCTGAACAGCTCGCCAGAAACACCTGCCGGACATGCCAAAATCACCTGCCGGCTACACCAGAACCTCTTGCCGGACACTCCGGAATCACCTGCCAGACATGATGCAACCAAATGTCAGACGTGCCAGAACCACGTGCCAGAGACACCGGATGCAACTGCCGAGCATGCCGGAACCTCCTGCTCAACTCGCTGTAACCACCTGCCGGGGACGCCAAAATCACCTGTCAGCTAGGCCAGAACCACGTGGCGGACTCTATGGAATCACCCGCCGGGCATGCCGGAACCAGCTCTCAGACGTGCCAGAAGCACGTGCCGGACACGCCGGAACCACCTACTAGAGAGACCGGAACCACCTGCCAGACCCGCCTGAACCACCTGCTGAGTACGCTGGAACAACCTGCTCTACTCGCTGGAGCCACCTGCTGGACATGCCAAAATCACCTGATGGCTACGCCAGCACCACTCGGCAGACAAGCCAGAATCACCTGCAGGGTATGCCGGAACCACCTGTCAGACGTGCCAGAACCCCTTGTCGGACACTCCGGAATCACCTGTCAGGCATGCCGGAACCACCTCTCGAACGTGCCAGAATGACGTGCCAGAGACACCGGATGCACCTGCCGAGCACGCCGGAACCTCCTCTTCGACTCGCCGGAACCACCAGCCAGAGACGCCAAAATCCCCTGCCAGGTAGGCCAGAATCACATGGCGGACGCTCCGGAATCTCCCGCCGGGAAGGTAGGAACCACCTCTCAAACATACTGGAAGCACGTGCCGGACATGCCGGCACCACGTACTGGACAGACCAGAAACACCTGCCGGACCTGCCTGAACCACCTGCTGAGCACACCGGAACAACTTGCTCGACTCGCTGGAGCCACCTGCTGGACACCCCAAAATCACCAGCCAGCTATGCCAGAACCACTTGCCGTACACTCCGGAATCACCTGCTGGTTACACCAGAGCCACTTGGTGGACAATCCAGAATCACCTGCCGGACATGCCAGAACCACCTGTCACACATGCCGGAACCACGTGCCTGACACGCCGGAACCACCTCGCGGACAGACCGGAACCACCTACCAGACATGCCTGAACCACCTGCCGAGCATGCCGGAACCACCTGCCGGACACGCCAAAATCACCTGCGGGCTAGGCCAGAACCACTTGTAGGACTCTCCTGGAGCACCTGCCGGGCATGCGGGAACCACCTCTCAGACGTGCCAGAACCACGCGCGGCACATGACGGAACCCATTACCGGACAGACCGGAACCACCTGCCGGACACGCCAGAATCACCTGCCAAGAACACCGGAACCACCTGAACAGCTCGCCAGAAACACCTGCCGGACATGCCAAAATCACCTGCCGGCTACACCAGAACCTCTTGCCGGACACTCCGGAATCACCTGCCAGACATGATGCAACCAAATGTCAGACGTGCCAGAACCACGTGCCAGAGACACCGGATGCAACTGCCGAGCATGCCGGAACCTCCTGCTCAACTCGCTGTAACCACCTGCCGGGGACGCCAAAATCACCTGTCAGCTAGGCCAGAACCACGTGGCGGACTCTATGGAATCACCCGCCGGGCATGCCGGAACCAGCTCTCAGACGTGCCAGAAGCACGTGCCGGACACGCCGGAACCACCTACTAGAGAGACCGGAACCACCTGCCAGACCCGCCTGAACCACCTGCTGAGTACGCTGGAACAACCTGCTCTACTCGCTGGAGCCACCTGCTGGACACGCCAAAATCACCTGATGGCTACGCCAGCACCACTCGGCAGACAAGCCAGAATCACCTGCAGGGTATGCCGGAACCACCTCTCAGACGTGCCAGAACCCCTTGTCGGACACTCCGGAATCACCTGTCAGGCATGCCGGAACCACCTCTCGAACGTGCCAGAATGACGTGCCAGAGACACCGGATGCACCTGCCGAGCACGCCGGAACCTCCTCTTCGACTCGCCGGAACCACCAGCCAGAGACGCCAAAATCCCCTGCCAGGTAGGCCAGAATCACATGGCGGACGCTCCGGAATCTCCCGCCGGGAAGGTAGGAACCACCTCTCAAACATACTGGAAGCACGTGCCGGACATGCCGGCACCACGTACTGGACAGACCAGAAACACCTGCCGGACCTGCCTGAACCACCTGCTGAGCACACCGGAACAACTTGCTCGACTCGCTGGAGCCACCTGCTGGACACCCCAAAATCACCAGCCAGCTATGCCAGAACCACTTGCCGTACACTCCGGAATCACCTGCTGGTTACACCAGAGCCACTTGGTGGACAATCCAGAATCACCTGCCGGACATGCCAGAACCACCTGTCACACATGCCGGAACCACGTGCCTGACACGCCGGAACCACCTCGCGGACAGACCGGAACCACCTACCAGACATGCCTGAACCACCTGCCGAGCATGCCGGAACCACCTGCCGGACACGCCAAAATCACCTGCGGGCTAGGCCAGAACCACTTGTAGGACTCTCCTGGAGCACCTGCCGGGCATGCGGGAACCACCTCTCAGACGTGCCAGAACCACGCGCGGCACATGACGGAACCCATTACCGGACAGACCGGAACCACCTGCCGGACACGCCAGAATCACCTGCCAAGAACACCGGAACCACCTGAACAGCTCGCCAGAAACACCTGCCGGACATGCCAAAATCACCTGCCGGCTACACCAGAACCTCTTGCCGGACACTCCGGAATCACCTGCCAGACATGATGCAACCAAATGTCAGACGTGCCAGAACCACGTGCCAGAGACACCGGATGCAACTGCCGAGCATGCCGGAACCTCCTGCTCAACTCGCTGTAACCACCTGCCGGGGACGCCAAAATCACCTGTCAGCTAGGCCAGAACCACGTGGCGGACTCTATGGAATCACCCGCCGGGCATGCCGGAACCAGCTCTCAGACGTGCCAGAAGCACGTGCCGGACACGCCGGAACCACCTACTAGAGAGACCGGAACCACCTGCCAGACCCGCCTGAACCACCTGCTGAGTACGCTGGAACAACCTGCTCTACTCGCTGGAGCCACCTGCTGGACACGCCAAAATCACCTGATGGCTACGCCAGCACCACTCGGCAGACAAGCCAGAATCACCTGCAGGGTATGCCGGAACCACCTCTCAGACGTGCCAGAACCCCTTGTCGGACACTCCGGAATCACCTGTCAGGCATGCCGGAACCACCTCTCGAACGTGCCAGAATGACGTGCCAGAGACACCGGATGCACCTGCCGAGCACGCCGGAACCTCCTCTTCGACTCGCCGGAACCACCAGCCAGAGACGCCAAAATCCCCTGCCAGGTAGGCCAGAATCACATGGCGGACGCTCCGGAATCTCCCGCCGGGAAGGTAGGAACCACCTCTCAAACATACTGGAAGCACGTGCCGGACATGCCGGCACCACGTACTGGACAGACCAGAAACACCTGCCGGACCTGCCTGAACCACCTGCTGAGCACACCGGAACAACTTGCTCGACTCGCTGGAGCCACCTGCTGGACACCCCAAAATCACCAGCCAGCTATGCCAGAACCACTTGCCGTACACTCCGGAATCACCTGCTGGTTACACCAGAGCCACTTGGTGGACAATCCAGAATCACCTGCCGGACATGCCAGAACCACCTGTCACACATGCCGGAACCACGTGCCTGACACGCCGGAACCACCTCGCGGACAGACCGGAACCACCTACCAGACATGCCTGAACCACCTGCCGAGCATGCCGGAACCACCTGCCGGACACGCCAAAATCACCTGCGGGCTAGGCCAGAACCACTTGTAGGACTCTCCTGGAGCACCTGCCGGGCATGCGGGAACCACCTCTCAGACGTGCCAGAACCACGCGCGGCACATGACGGAACCCATTACCGGACAGACCGGAACCACCTGCCGGACACGCCAGAATCACCTGCCAAGAACACCGGAACCACCTGAACAGCTCGCCAGAAACACCTGCCGGACATGCCAAAATCACCTGCCGGCTACACCAGAACCTCTTGCCGGACACTCCGGAATCACCTGCCAGACATGATGCAACCAAATGTCAGACGTGCCAGAACCACGTGCCAGAGACACCGGATGCAACTGCCGAGCATGCCGGAACCTCCTGCTCAACTCGCTGTAACCACCTGCCGGGGACGCCAAAATCACCTGTCAGCTAGGCCAGAACCACGTGGCGGACTCTATGGAATCACCCGCCGGGCATGCCGGAACCAGCTCTCAGACGTGCCAGAAGCACGTGCCGGACACGCCGGAACCACCTACTAGAGAGACCGGAACCACCTGCCAGACCCGCCTGAACCACCTGCTGAGTACGCTGGAACAACCTGCTCTACTCGCTGGAGCCACCTGCTGGACACGCCAAAATCACCTGATGGCTACGCCAGCACCACTCGGCAGACAAGCCAGAATCACCTGCAGGGTATGCCGGAACCACCTCTCAGACGTGCCAGAACCCCTTGTCGGACACTCCGGAATCACCTGTCAGGCATGCCGGAACCACCTCTCGAACGTGCCAGAATGACGTGCCAGAGACACCGGATGCACCTGCCGAGCACGCCGGAACCTCCTCTTCGACTCGCCGGAACCACCAGCCAGAGACGCCAAAATCCCCTGCCAGGTAGGCCAGAATCACATGGCGGACGCTCCGGAATCTCCCGCCGGGAAGGTAGGAACCACCTCTCAAACATACTGGAAGCACGTGCCGGACATGCCGGCACCACGTACTGGACAGACCAGAAACACCTGCCGGACCTGCCTGAACCACCTGCTGAGCACACCGGAACAACTTGCTCGACTCGCTGGAGCCACCTGCTGGACACCCCAAAATCACCAGCCAGCTATGCCAGAACCACTTGCCGTACACTCCGGAATCACCTGCTGGTTACACCAGAGCCACTTGGTGGACAATCCAGAATCACCTGCCGGACATGCCAGAACCACCTGTCACACATGCCGGAACCACGTGCCTGACACGCCGGAACCACCTCGCGGACAGACCGGAACCACCTACCAGACATGCCTGAACCACCTGCCGAGCATGCCGGAACCACCTGCCGGACACGCCAAAATCACCTGCGGGCTAGGCCAGAACCACTTGTAGGACTCTCCTGGAGCACCTGCCGGGCATGCGGGAACCACCTCTCAGACGTGCCAGAACCACGCGCGGCACATGACGGAACCCATTACCGGACAGACCGGAACCACCTGCCGGACACGCCAGAATCACCTGCCAAGAACACCGGAACCACCTGAACAGCTCGCCAGAAACACCTGCCGGACATGCCAAAATCACCTGCCGGCTACACCAGAACCTCTTGCCGGACACTCCGGAATCACCTGCCAGACATGATGCAACCAAATGTCAGACGTGCCAGAACCACGTGCCAGAGACACCGGATGCAACTGCCGAGCATGCCGGAACCTCCTGCTCAACTCGCTGTAACCACCTGCCGGGGACGCCAAAATCACCTGTCAGCTAGGCCAGAACCACGTGGCGGACTCTATGGAATCACCCGCCGGGCATGCCGGAACCAGCTCTCAGACGTGCCAGAAGCACGTGCCGGACACGCCGGAACCACCTACTAGAGAGACCGGAACCACCTGCCAGACCCGCCTGAACCACCTGCTGAGTACGCTGGAACAACCTGCTCTACTCGCTGGAGCCACCTGCTGGACACGCCAAAATCACCTGATGGCTACGCCAGCACCACTCGGCAGACAAGCCAGAATCACCTGCAGGGTATGCCGGAACCACCTCTCAGACGTGCCAGAACCCCTTGTCGGACACTCCGGAATCACCTGTCAGGCATGCCGGAACCACCTCTCGAACGTGCCAGAATGACGTGCCAGAGACACCGGATGCACCTGCCGAGCACGCCGGAACCTCCTCTTCGACTCGCCGGAACCACCAGCCAGAGACGCCAAAATCCCCTGCCAGGTAGGCCAGAATCACATGGCGGACGCTCCGGAATCTCCCGCCGGGAAGGTAGGAACCACCTCTCAAACATACTGGAAGCACGTGCCGGACATGCCGGCACCACGTACTGGACAGACCAGAAACACCTGCCGGACCTGCCTGAACCACCTGCTGAGCACACCGGAACAACTTGCTCGACTCGCTGGAGCCACCTGCTGGACACCCCAAAATCACCAGCCAGCTATGCCAGAACCACTTGCCGTACACTCCGGAATCACCTGCTGGTTACACCAGAGCCACTTGGTGGACAATCCAGAATCACCTGCCGGACATGCCAGAACCACCTGTCACACATGCCGGAACCACGTGCCTGACACGCCGGAACCACCTCGCGGACAGACCGGAACCACCTACCAGACATGCCTGAACCACCTGCCGAGCATGCCGGAACCACCTGCCGGACACGCCAAAATCACCTGCGGGCTAGGCCAGAACCACTTGTAGGACTCTCCTGGAGCACCTGCCGGGCATGCGGGAACCACCTCTCAGACGTGCCAGAACCACGCGCGGCACATGACGGAACCCATTACCGGACAGACCGGAACCACCTGCCGGACACGCCAGAATCACCTGCCAAGAACACCGGAACCACCTGAACAGCTCGCCAGAAACACCTGCCGGACATGCCAAAATCACCTGCCGGCTACACCAGAACCTCTTGCCGGACACTCCGGAATCACCTGCCAGACATGATGCAACCAAATGTCAGACGTGCCAGAACCACGTGCCAGAGACACCGGATGCAACTGCCGAGCATGCCGGAACCTCCTGCTCAACTCGCTGTAACCACCTGCCGGGGACGCCAAAATCACCTGTCAGCTAGGCCAGAACCACGTGGCGGACTCTATGGAATCACCCGCCGGGCATGCCGGAACCAGCTCTCAGACGTGCCAGAAGCACGTGCCGGACACGCCGGAACCACCTACTAGAGAGACCGGAACCACCTGCCAGACCCGCCTGAACCACCTGCTGAGTACGCTGGAACAACCTGCTCTACTCGCTGGAGCCACCTGCTGGACACGCCAAAATCACCTGATGGCTACGCCAGCACCACTCGGCAGACAAGCCAGAATCACCTGCAGGGTATGCCGGAACCACCTCTCAGACGTGCCAGAACCCCTTGTCGGACACTCCGGAATCACCTGTCAGGCATGCCGGAACCACCTCTCGAACGTGCCAGAATGACGTGCCAGAGACACCGGATGCACCTGCCGAGCACGCCGGAACCTCCTCTTCGACTCGCCGGAACCACCAGCCAGAGACGCCAAAATCCCCTGCCAGGTAGGCCAGAATCACATGGCGGACGCTCCGGAATCTCCCGCCGGGAAGGTAGGAACCACCTCTCAAACATACTGGAAGCACGTGCCGGACATGCCGGCACCACGTACTGGACAGACCAGAAACACCTGCCGGACCTGCCTGAACCACCTGCTGAGCACACCGGAACAACTTGCTCGACTCGCTGGAGCCACCTGCTGGACACCCCAAAATCACCAGCCAGCTATGCCAGAACCACTTGCCGTACACTCCGGAATCACCTGCTGGTTACACCAGAGCCACTTGGTGGACAATCCAGAATCACCTGCCGGACATGCCAGAACCACCTGTCACACATGCCGGAACCACGTGCCTGACACGCCGGAACCACCTCGCGGACAGACCGGAACCACCTACCAGACATGCCTGAACCACCTGCCGAGCATGCCGGAACCACCTGCCGGACACGCCAAAATCACCTGCGGGCTAGGCCAGAACCACTTGTAGGACTCTCCTGGAGCACCTGCCGGGCATGCGGGAACCACCTCTCAGACGTGCCAGAACCACGCGCGGCACATGACGGAACCCATTACCGGACAGACCGGAACCACCTGCCGGACACGCCAGAATCACCTGCCAAGAACACCGGAACCACCTGAACAGCTCGCCAGAAACACCTGCCGGACATGCCAAAATCACCTGCCGGCTACACCAGAACCTCTTGCCGGACACTCCGGAATCACCTGCCAGACATGATGCAACCAAATGTCAGACGTGCCAGAACCACGTGCCAGAGACACCGGATGCAACTGCCGAGCATGCCGGAACCTCCTGCTCAACTCGCTGTAACCACCTGCCGGGGACGCCAAAATCACCTGTCAGCTAGGCCAGAACCACGTGGCGGACTCTATGGAATCACCCGCCGGGCATGCCGGAACCAGCTCTCAGACGTGCCAGAAGCACGTGCCGGACACGCCGGAACCACCTACTAGAGAGACCGGAACCACCTGCCAGACCCGCCTGAACCACCTGCTGAGTACGCTGGAACAACCTGCTCTACTCGCTGGAGCCACCTGCTGGACACGCCAAAATCACCTGATGGCTACGCCAGCACCACTCGGCAGACAAGCCAGAATCACCTGCAGGGTATGCCGGAACCACCTCTCAGACGTGCCAGAACCCCTTGTCGGACACTCCGGAATCACCTGTCAGGCATGCCGGAACCACCTCTCGAACGTGCCAGAATGACGTGCCAGAGACACCGGATGCACCTGCCGAGCACGCCGGAACCTCCTCTTCGACTCGCCGGAACCACCAGCCAGAGACGCCAAAATCCCCTGCCAGGTAGGCCAGAATCACATGGCGGACGCTCCGGAATCTCCCGCCGGGAAGGTAGGAACCACCTCTCAAACATACTGGAAGCACGTGCCGGACATGCCGGCACCACGTACTGGACAGACCAGAAACACCTGCCGGACCTGCCTGAACCACCTGCTGAGCACACCGGAACAACTTGCTCGACTCGCTGGAGCCACCTGCTGGACACCCCAAAATCACCAGCCAGCTATGCCAGAACCACTTGCCGTACACTCCGGAATCACCTGCTGGTTACACCAGAGCCACTTGGTGGACAATCCAGAATCACCTGCCGGACATGCCAGAACCACCTGTCACACATGCCGGAACCACGTGCCTGACACGCCGGAACCACCTCGCGGACAGACCGGAACCACCTACCAGACATGCCTGAACCACCTGCCGAGCATGCCGGAACCACCTGCCGGACACGCCAAAATCACCTGCGGGCTAGGCCAGAACCACTTGTAGGACTCTCCTGGAGCACCTGCCGGGCATGCGGGAACCACCTCTCAGACGTGCCAGAACCACGCGCGGCACATGACGGAACCCATTACCGGACAGACCGGAACCACCTGCCGGACACGCCAGAATCACCTGCCAAGAACACCGGAACCACCTGAACAGCTCGCCAGAAACACCTGCCGGACATGCCAAAATCACCTGCCGGCTACACCAGAACCTCTTGCCGGACACTCCGGAATCACCTGCCAGACATGATGCAACCAAATGTCAGACGTGCCAGAACCACGTGCCAGAGACACCGGATGCAACTGCCGAGCATGCCGGAACCTCCTGCTCAACTCGCTGTAACCACCTGCCGGGGACGCCAAAATCACCTGTCAGCTAGGCCAGAACCACGTGGCGGACTCTATGGAATCACCCGCCGGGCATGCCGGAACCAGCTCTCAGACGTGCCAGAAGCACGTGCCGGACACGCCGGAACCACCTACTAGAGAGACCGGAACCACCTGCCAGACCCGCCTGAACCACCTGCTGAGTACGCTGGAACAACCTGCTCTACTCGCTGGAGCCACCTGCTGGACACGCCAAAATCACCTGATGGCTACGCCAGCACCACTCGGCAGACAAGCCAGAATCACCTGCAGGGTATGCCGGAACCACCTCTCAGACGTGCCAGAACCCCTTGTCGGACACTCCGGAATCACCTGTCAGGCATGCCGGAACCACCTCTCGAACGTGCCAGAATGACGTGCCAGAGACACCGGATGCACCTGCCGAGCACGCCGGAACCTCCTCTTCGACTCGCCGGAACCACCAGCCAGAGACGCCAAAATCCCCTGCCAGGTAGGCCAGAATCACATGGCGGACGCTCCGGAATCTCCCGCCGGGAAGGTAGGAACCACCTCTCAAACATACTGGAAGCACGTGCCGGACATGCCGGCACCACGTACTGGACAGACCAGAAACACCTGCCGGACCTGCCTGAACCACCTGCTGAGCACACCGGAACAACTTGCTCGACTCGCTGGAGCCACCTGCTGGACACCCCAAAATCACCAGCCAGCTATGCCAGAACCACTTGCCGTACACTCCGGAATCACCTGCTGGTTACACCAGAGCCACTTGGTGGACAATCCAGAATCACCTGCCGGACATGCCAGAACCACCTGTCACACATGCCGGAACCACGTGCCTGACACGCCGGAACCACCTCGCGGACAGACCGGAACCACCTACCAGACATGCCTGAACCACCTGCCGAGCATGCCGGAACCACCTGCCGGACACGCCAAAATCACCTGCGGGCTAGGCCAGAACCACTTGTAGGACTCTCCTGGAGCACCTGCCGGGCATGCGGGAACCACCTCTCAGACGTGCCAGAACCACGCGCGGCACATGACGGAACCCATTACCGGACAGACCGGAACCACCTGCCGGACACGCCAGAATCACCTGCCAAGAACACCGGAACCACCTGAACAGCTCGCCAGAAACACCTGCCGGACATGCCAAAATCACCTGCCGGCTACACCAGAACCTCTTGCCGGACACTCCGGAATCACCTGCCAGACATGATGCAACCAAATGTCAGACGTGCCAGAACCACGTGCCAGAGACACCGGATGCAACTGCCGAGCATGCCGGAACCTCCTGCTCAACTCGCTGTAACCACCTGCCGGGGACGCCAAAATCACCTGTCAGCTAGGCCAGAACCACGTGGCGGACTCTATGGAATCACCCGCCGGGCATGCCGGAACCAGCTCTCAGACGTGCCAGAAGCACGTGCCGGACACGCCGGAACCACCTACTAGAGAGACCGGAACCACCTGCCAGACCCGCCTGAACCACCTGCTGAGTACGCTGGAACAACCTGCTCTACTCGCTGGAGCCACCTGCTGGACACGCCAAAATCACCTGATGGCTACGCCAGCACCACTCGGCAGACAAGCCAGAATCACCTGCAGGGTATGCCGGAACCACCTCTCAGACGTGCCAGAACCCCTTGTCGGACACTCCGGAATCACCTGTCAGGCATGCCGGAACCACCTCTCGAACGTGCCAGAATGACGTGCCAGAGACACCGGATGCACCTGCCGAGCACGCCGGAACCTCCTCTTCGACTCGCCGGAACCACCAGCCAGAGACGCCAAAATCCCCTGCCAGGTAGGCCAGAATCACATGGCGGACGCTCCGGAATCTCCCGCCGGGAAGGTAGGAACCACCTCTCAAACATACTGGAAGCACGTGCCGGACATGCCGGCACCACGTACTGGACAGACCAGAAACACCTGCCGGACCTGCCTGAACCACCTGCTGAGCACACCGGAACAACTTGCTCGACTCGCTGGAGCCACCTGCTGGACACCCCAAAATCACCAGCCAGCTATGCCAGAACCACTTGCCGTACACTCCGGAATCACCTGCTGGTTACACCAGAGCCACTTGGTGGACAATCCAGAATCACCTGCCGGACATGCCAGAACCACCTGTCACACATGCCGGAACCACGTGCCTGACACGCCGGAACCACCTCGCGGACAGACCGGAACCACCTACCAGACATGCCTGAACCACCTGCCGAGCATGCCGGAACCACCTGCCGGACACGCCAAAATCACCTGCGGGCTAGGCCAGAACCACTTGTAGGACTCTCCTGGAGCACCTGCCGGGCATGCGGGAACCACCTCTCAGACGTGCCAGAACCACGCGCGGCACATGACGGAACCCATTACCGGACAGACCGGAACCACCTGCCGGACACGCCAGAATCACCTGCCAAGAACACCGAACCACCTGAACAGCTCGCCAGAAACACCTGCCGGACATGCCAAAATCACCTGCCGGCTACACCAGAACCTCTTGCCGGACACTCCGGAATCACCTGCCAGACATGATGCAACCAAATGTCAGACGTGCCAGAACCACGTGCCAGAGACACCGGATGCAACTGCCGAGCATGCCGGAACCTCCTGCTCAACTCGCTGTAACCACCTGCCGGGGACGCCAAAATCACCTGTCAGCTAGGCCAGAACCACGTGGCGGACTCTATGGAATCACCCGCCGGGCATGCCGGAACCAGCTCTCAGACGTGCCAGAAGCACGTGCCGGACACGCCGGAACCACCTACTAGAGAGACCGAACCACCTGCCAGACCCGCCTGAACCACCTGCTGAGTACGCTGGAACAACCTGCTCTACTCGCTGGAGCCACCTGCTGGACACGCCAAAATCACCTGATGGCTACGCCAGCACCACTCGGCAGACAAGCCAGAATCACCTGCAGGGTATGCCGGAACCACCTCTCAGACGTGCCAGAACCCCTTGTCGGACACTCCGGAATCACCTGTCAGGCATGCCGGAACCACCTCTCGAACGTGCCAGAATGACGTGCCAGAGACACCGGATGCACCTGCCGAGCACGCCGGAACCTCCTCTTCGACTCGCCGGAACCACCAGCCAGAGACGCCAAAATCCCCTGCCAGGTAGGCCAGAATCACATGGCGGACGCTCCGGAATCTCCCGCCGGGAAGGTAGGAACCACCTCTCAAACATACTGGAAGCACGTGCCGGACATGCCGGCACCACGTACTGGACAGACCAGAAACACCTGCCGGACCTGCCTGAACCACCTGCTGAGCACACCGGAACAACTTGCTCGACTCGCTGGAGCCACCTGCTGGACACCCCAAAATCACCAGCCAGCTATGCCAGAACCACTTGCCGTACACTCCGGAATCACCTGCTGGTTACACCAGAGCCACTTGGTGGACAATCCAGAATCACCTGCCGGACATGCCAGAACCACCTGTCACACATGCCGGAACCACGTGCCTGACACGCCGGAACCACCTCGCGGACAGACCGGAACCACCTACCAGACATGCCTGAACCACCTGCCGAGCATGCCGGAACCACCTGCCGGACACGCCAAAATCACCTGCGGGCTAGGCCAGAACCACTTGTAGGACTCTCCTGGAGCACCTGCCGGCATGCGGGAACCACCTCTCAGACGTGCCAGAACCACGCGCGGCACATGACGGAACCCATTACCGGACAGACCGAACCACCTGCCGGACACGCCAGAATCACCTGCCAAGAACACCGGAACACCTGAACAGCTCGCCAGAAACACCTGCCGGACATGCCAAAATCACCTGCCGGCTACACCAGAACCTCTTGCCGGACACTCCGGAATCACCTGCCAGACATGATGCAACCAAATGTCAGACGTGCCAGAACCACGTGCCAGAGACACCGGATGCAACTGCCGAGCATGCCGGAACCTCCTGCTCAACTCGCTGTAACCACCTGCCGGGGACGCCAAAATCACCTGTCAGCTAGGCCAGAACCACGTGGCGGACTCTATGGAATCACCCGCCGGGCATGCCGGAACCAGCTCTCAGACGTGCCAGAAGCACGTGCCGGACACGCCGGAACCACCTACTAGAGAGACCAGGAACCACCTGCCCAGACCCGCCTGAACCACCTGCTGAGTACGCTGGAACAACCTGCTCTACTCGCTGGAGCCACCTGCTGGACACGCCAAAATCACTGATGGCTACGCCAGCACCACTCGGCAGACAGCCAGAATCACCTGCAGGGTATGCCGGAACCACCTCTCAGACGTGCCAGAACCCCTTGTCGGACACTCCGGAATCACCTGTCAGGCATGCCGGAACCACCTCTCGAACGTGCCAGAATGACGTGCCAGAGACACCGGATGCACCTGCCGAGCACGCCGGAACCTCCTCTTCGACTCGCCGGAACCACCAGCCAGAGACGCCAAAATCCCCTGCCAGGTAGGCCAGAATCACATGGCGGACGCTCCGGAATCTCCCGCCGGGAAGGTAGGAACCACCTCTCAAACATACTGGAAGCACGTGCCGGACATGCCGGCACCACGTACTGGACAGACCAGAAACACCTGCCGGACCTGCCTGAACCACCTGCTGAGCACACCGGAACAACTTGCTCGACTCGCTGGAGCCACCTGCTGGACACCCCAAAATCACCAGCCAGCTATGCCAGAACCACTTGCCGTACACTCCGGAATCACCTGCTGGTTACACCAGAGCCACTTGGTGGACAATCCAGAATCACCTGCCGGACATGCCAGAACCACCTGTCACACATGCCGGAACCACGTGCCTGACACGCCGGAACCACCTCGCGGACAGACCGGAACCACCTACCAGACATGCCTGAACCACCTGCCGAGCATGCCGGAACCACCTGCCGGACACGCCAAAATCACCTGCGGGCTAGGCCAGAACCACTTGTAGGACTCTCCTGGAGCACCTGCCGGGCATGCGGGAACCACCTCTCAGACGTGCCAGAACCACGCGCGGCACATGACGGAACCCATTACCGGACAGACCGGAACCACCTGCCGGACACGCCAGAATCACCTGCCAAGAACACCGGAACCACCTGAACAGCTCGCCAGAAACACCTGCCGGACATGCCAAAATCACCTGCCGGCTACACCAGAACCTCTTGCCGGACACTCCGGAATCACCTGCCAGACATGATGCAACCAAATGTCAGACGTGCCAGAACCACGTGCCAGAGACACCGGATGCAACTGCCGAGCATGCCGGAACCTCCTGCTCAACTCGCTGTAACCACCTGCCGGGGACGCCAAAATCACCTGTCAGCTAGGCCAGAACCACGTGGCGGACTCTATGGAATCACCCGCCGGGCATGCCGGAACCAGCTCTCAGACGTGCCAGAAGCACGTGCCGGACACGCCGGAACCACCTACTAGAGAGACCGGAACCACCTGCCAGACCCGCCTGAACACCTGCTGAGTACGCTGGAACAACCTGCTCTACTCGCTGGAGCCACCTGCTGGACACGCCAAAATCACCTGATGGCTACGCCAGCACCACTCGGCAGACAGCCAGAATCACCTGCAGGGTATGCCGGAACCACCTCTCAGACGTGCCAGAACCCCTTGTCGGACACTCCGGAATCACCTGTCAGGCATGCCGGAACCACCTCTCGAACGTGCCAGAATGACGTGCCAGAGACACCGGATGCACCTGCCGAGCACGCCGGAACCTCCTCTTCGACTCGCCGGAACCACCAGCCAGAGACGCCAAAATCCCCTGCCAGGTAGGCCAGAATCACATGGCGGACGCTCCGGAATCTCCCGCCGGGAAGGTAGGAACCACCTCTCAACATACTGGAAGCACGTGCCGGACATGCCGGCACCACGTACTGGACAGACCAGAAACACCTGCCGGACCTCGCCTGAACCACCTGCTGAGCACACCGGAACAACTTGCTCGACTCGCTGGAGCCACCTGCTGGACACCCCAAAATCACCAGCCAGCTATGCCAGAACCACTTGCCGTACACTCCGGAATCACCTGCTGGTTACACCAGAGCCACTTGGTGGACAATCCAGAATCACCTGCCGGACATGCCAGAACCACCTGTCACACATGCCGGAACCACGTGCCTGACACGCCGGAACCACCTCGCGGACAGACGGAACCACCTACCAGACATGCCTGAACCACCTGCCGAGCATGCCGGAACCACCTGCCGGACACGCCAAAATCACCTGCGGGCTAGGCCAGAACCACTTGTAGGACTCTCCTGGAGCACCTGCCGGGCATGCGGGAACCACCTCTCAGACGTGCCAGAACCACGCGCGGCACATGACGGAACCCATTACCGGACAGACCGGAACCACCTGCCGGACACGCCAGAATCACCTGCCAAGAACACCGGAACCACCTGAACAGCTCGCCAGAAACACCTGCCGGACATGCCAAAATCACCTGCCGGCTACACCAGAACCTCTTGCCGGACACTCCGGAATCACCTGCCAGACATGATGCAACCAAATGTCAGACGTGCCAGAACCACGTGCCAGAGACACCGGATGCAACTGCCGAGCATGCCGGAACCTCCTGCTCAACTCGCTGTAACCACCTGCCGGGGACGCCAAAATCACCTGTCAGCTAGGCCAGAACCACGTGGCGGACTCTATGGAATCACCCGCCGGGCATGCCGGAACCAGCTCTCAGACGTGCCAGAAGCACGTGCCGGACACGCCGGAACCACCTACTAGAGAGACCGGAACCACCTGCCAGACCCGCCTGAACCACCTGCTGAGTACGCTGGAACAACCTGCTCTACTCGCTGGAGCCACCTGCTGGACACGCCAAAATCACCTGATGGCTACGCCAGCACCACTCGGCAGACAAGCCAGAATCACCTGCAGGGTATGCCGGAACCACCTCTCAGACGTGCCAGAACCCCTTGTCGGACACTCCGGAATCACCTGTCAGGCATGCCGGAACCACCTCTCGAACGTGCCAGAATGACGTGCAGAGACACCGGATGCACCTGCCGAGCACGCCGGAACCTCCTCTTCGACTCGCCGGAACCACCAGCCAGAGACGCCAAAATCCCCTGCCAGGTAGGCCAGAATCACATGGCGGACGCTCCGGAATCTCCCGCCGGGAAGGTAGGAACCACCTCTCAAACATACTGGAAGCACGTGCCGGACATGCCGGCACCACGTACTGGACAGACCAGAACACCTGCCGGACCTGCCTGAACCACCTGCTGAGCACACCGGAACAACTTGCTCGACTCGCTGGAGCCACCTGCTGGACACCCCAAAATCACCAGCCAGCTATGCCAGAACCACTTGCCGTACACTCCGGAATCACCTGCTGGTTACACCAGAGCCACTTGGTGGACAATCCAGAATCACCTGCCGGACATGCCAGAACCACCTGTCACACATGCCGGAACCACGTGCCTGACACGCCGGAACCACCTCGCGGACAGACCGGAACCACCTACCAGACATGCCTGAACCACCTGCCGAGCATGCCGGAACCACCTGCCGGACACGCCAAAATCACCTGCGGGCTAGGCCAGAACCACTTGTAGGACTCTCCTGGAGCACCTGCCGGGCATGCGGGAACCACCTCTCAGACGTGCCAGAACCACGCGCGGCACATGACGGAACCCATTACCGGACAGACCGGAACCACCTGCCGGACACGCCAGAATCACCTGCCAAGAACACCGGAACCACCTGAACAGCTCGCCAGAAACACCTGCCGGACATGCCAAAATCACCTGCCGGCTACACCAGAACCTCTTGCCGGACACTCCGGAATCACCTGCCAGACATGATGCAACCAAATGTCAGACGTGCCAGAACCACGTGCCAGAGACACCGGATGCAACTGCCGAGCATGCCGGAACCTCCTGCTCAACTCGCTGTAACCACCTGCCGGGGACGCCAAAATCACCTGTCAGCTAGGCCAGAACCACGTGGCGGACTCTATGGAATCACCCGCCGGGCATGCCGGAACCAGCTCTCAGACGTGCCAGAAGCACGTGCCGGACACGCCGGAACCACCTACTAGAGAGACCGGAACCACCTGCCAGACCCGCCTGAACCACCTGCTGAGTACGCTGGAACAACCTGCTCTACTCGCTGGAGCCACCTGCTGGACACGCCAAAATCACCTGATGGCTACGCCAGCACCACTCGGCAGACAAGCCAGAATCACCTGCAGGGTATGCCGGAACCACCTCTCAGACGTGCCAGAACCCCTTGTCGGACACTCCGGAATCACCTGTCAGGCATGCCGGAACCACCTCTCGAACGTGCCAGAATGACGTGCCAGAGACACCGGATGCACCTGCCGAGCACGCCGGAACCTCCTCTTCGACTCGCCGGAACCACCAGCCAGAGACGCCAAAATCCCCTGCCAGGTAGGCCAGAATCACATGGCGGACGCTCCGGAATCTCCCGCCGGGAAGGTAGGAACCACCTCTCAAACATACTGGAAGCACGTGCCGGACATGCCGGCACCACGTACTGGACAGACCAGAAACACCTGCCGGACCTGCCTGAACCACCTGCTGAGCACACCGGAACAACTTGCTCGACTCGCTGGAGCCACCTGCTGGACACCCCAAAATCACCAGCCAGCTATGCCAGAACCACTTGCCGTACACTCCGGAATCACCTGCTG